>NC_041050.1:32689517-32991547 GCF_900634775.1 Gouania willdenowi | reverse complement strand
AACAAAGTCAGGTTATCAGTTTGCAGACAACCTTTCCTTCCTGTCAGTCCTGCAGCTGCAACAACAGCACAAAGACACAAACAACACTATTCAACCAATCGTTGGTTCAGCTATAAAACGAATTATTTTTCTACTAATAATAATACACATTGGACAATAAAAAAAGAATGGGTAATACTTTACTTGGAGTTTTATACACAAGGCTGACATATAACGCTGTCATTAGCATTAATAAGGTGTCATGAAGGCTGTCATTAAGTGTTATTTGCTAAATTATGACACCTTTGAAGCTATGTTGGCCTTTTTTGGGTTAGGTGGAGGGATCTAATGGAGTTAGGTAGGGTTAGGGGTTAGGGCGCATATGTCAAACTCAAGGCCCGAGGGCCAAATCTGGCCCTTTGGAGCATTTGATTCGGCCAGCAGGAGAAAGCTTAAAATGACAGAGAAAACACCATTCACTGTGTAAATGAAAATTACAGTTTTGCCCGGTGCTTATATTGGATGAATGCAGTCATTTTTAATGTTAAACTGTTGAAAAAAACCTGTAAATGCTTACAAACTCTTTTAATTTTTCTGAAGTTATTACATAACATTTTCTTTACTTAAATAGAAATTGGTCACTAATCTAGGAAAGTTAAAGTGAATACCCTATTAGAACTCATATATATTACTTATTACCTGGATATTGTCGGTTTCTTATATTTTGTATTTTATGTGTACGTACAAGTACAAACTAGGGCACAATAATGCTGAAATTACTTGTTTTCCTGCATAAAAGCTGTGGCCCACTTGAGATCCTACTGCGTCGTATTTGGCCCCTGACACCCCTGGGTTTAATGTTAAACTGTCAAAATTCTAACAAAATCTTTAAATTTTCCTCAAATTATTAGATAACATTTTTTAATTAACATAATTAAATAAACTCGTATCTATTACTTATTATCCAGATATTGTCGGTTTCTTACATATTTTGTATTTTATGTGTACATACAAGTACAAACTAGGGCACAATAATGTTAAAATTACTTGTTTTGCTGCATAGAATCTGTGGCCCACTTGAGATCAGTATTTGGCGCAGTATTTGGCCCCTGAACTAAAATGAGTTTGAGACTCCTGGGTTAAGGTATCTACGGGTTAGGGTAACGAACGACACCTTATTCATGCTAATGACAGGTGTCACGTCATAATAATGACAGCATAATTTCAGTCTTGACATATAAAACTTCAAGTAAAGTGTTACCAAAGGTTGATTCTGAAAAACGAATTTATGAAAGAACGTTTTTAAAAAGAAGCACCCATGTTAGAGTGAAATCTGTCCATGTGCACCTCCTTTGGGCACTTTGGTACACCACATAACACATGTTCCTCTCAGTTGGCTGGCTCAGAGTGAGGCGATGCTGTGTAGTTTTGTGGTGAGGTGTACTGTTGCTTCTGTTGCATTTTCTCCCACTGGTTTGACATTCAAGATCTCTCAATTATGTATGAACGCCAGGCAATATCCTTTACCATCAGGCCCCGATGTAACATATTTCATTTTCAAGGGCTGCAGAGCACAATTAGACCCTCTGTGTAATTACGACTTATTAAAAATGATCCTGAATTATCAGTGGATCTGTGGGCTGGTGTCTGGGTCCAAATGGAGAACTGTTGCAGACAGTGTGTTACGGGCAGAATAACTCCCCATGGGTGAATGGTGTGTCAACAGATATCCTTTGATCACAGAACGCTGCTAAATCACTGGGCTTGGACACATATTTATCGTGACATGAAGCGCCACTGGTATTTTTTGTCAGTTTTTCACATATTTTTCTTGTTCTGCATACACAAATGACTTTTGGGATCACGCATTATTGGAAGGCAACATCAAGGACTTGTTGCAATACACTTTAAGCACTCTCGTGACTTGATTTTGCTCCCTATACACAGTCTCATAATGAGAAAACACAGTTCAGCAGAGAAAAGACATCTCAAACAGCATGTTTACCCTTCACACAACATGCGGGAATTAAAAATGGATGAGTGCCCCATCCATTATTTCAGCCTCCAAATGGCAAAATCTGTATAAAGCTCTAAGTATCCGTCTGGGTGAAAATAAATAAATCAAATATGCACTTCAGTGTTTCTTGCTCTTTTTTATGCATAGGATGCTGTGGCGTGTGAGTCGAGGGAACATCCTGCTGCTGAAAACGTCATGAGCCTTTTTTTTTTTTTTTTTAATGTATATAAATAAACCACAAGTTTTCAATTAGCTTTCACATCTTTTTTGTTATTTCAAATGATTTTGTCACTTTACCATGCGAGCCCATATAATATTTAGACAACTCTCCTATTTGTCTCAGACCAGCTCTCCCAGCTGAATCCTCACTATCTGAAGCAGTTTAATTTATGAACACAGCAGTGTCAGAAGTGATTTTGCTGTAAAGTCACTAATTATATGCAACGTCAATGCAATGTGAGGAAAACGTTAAAAAATTTAGCATCACAAGACAAATGGAGAAATGCGTGCTGAAACAAGGAAAAGAAGCACTAACATTCACAGTTTTTCTATGAATTATACATGTTTTTGTCCCCCTTTTACTTCACTGAGACTCAGTCAGAATGCCTACAGTTTCGTGCTCATCTAAAAATTATGGGTTTGTCTTTTATTTGTGTAAAAAAAAAAAGAAAAAAACATTTTTTACCTTTTTGTTGTACACAATGTGTGTGTGTTTAATTTTATTAAGTAATACAAAGACCAGCAGCACAGTGTTGTAGTGGTTTGCCTGTGTGAATCTTCCTTTAGGTTTTCTGGCTTTAATGTTATTGTGTATTAATTGTGTACTAATGAAAATTTTGGACGGTGCTAGAGGACATTCATTTGCCCATCGGACATTTTCTCACCCAAAAAGTTAAAAACGGGACATTTGCCCAATTAGAGCAGTGTTTTTCAACCTTGAGGTCGTGACCCCATGTGGAGTTGCCTGGAAAAAAAATGGGGCCTCCTGAAATCTAGTTGTAATAACATTTTTAAATTGCTGATGGGGCCTTTGCTGATCGCTCTGATGTGTTCTTGACCTCCGCTTAATAATTCCAGCAAGTTCATTTTGTTTTCTTTTTAAATCATATGTTAAGGTTTCATTTATTTAGACGCCTCTGAAGAAGACTGGTAGTTGACAGTCGAAACATATCAGGAGATCCAAGTAAATTTCCTGAAAAAAAGTTAAATAAATGAAACCATATCATATTTTTCTTATGTATGCTATTTCCGCTATCGCACAGGTATCGTCTATATCATCCACAGAAGTGTGTCAAACTCAAGGCCCGGGGGCCAAATCTGGCCCTTTAAACTATCCAATTTGGGCTGAGGGAGAAAGTAAAAAAGACAAAAAAAACATATATTATTATAAATTACCAAATAATTCAATCGTAGATATCTCAGCCCTTCTAAATACACTAACTCAGTGAAACCACAATATTTAGAGGATCACAAATCTCCAAACAAATCTGACGTTGCGCACCCCTGAACCAAGCAGCAGCCATGTTGAAACTCTCAGGTCAGTTTGATCCTGAATCGCAGAGATACTTGAGGAACACGCACGCACACCCACAGACAGACAGATTCCTTGCTTTTATAGAGAAGATGACTGCAGTCATTTTAAATCTGAAATTGTTCTAATAGCAAAATTTCATTGAAATTATGTCATATAATTTCCCCAAATTAAATAAAAAAAGTTCACTTCATCAATGAAATTTAAAAGGGAAAATCCTTCAGCCTTATAAACTTTATGTATCATTTATACATTGTGTAAAGTGCAAACTTACATTAATGTTGAAATTGCTTGAGTGCCACACAAGCACATTTATTAACAAACAGCTGCACAATATGTGCCACTTTTGGCTTTTTCCCCTCCAAGGGACAGCACGTGTGAGTGAGTTCTGTAGTGTGGCTTGTTTAGTGGAAGGTCTGGGTTAGGACGCACTCACACATTCATCTAACTGTGCTTTTTATGCTGTTCTGAGAAGTAGCGAAAGCAGAGACTCCTAAAACGGGCATTTTAATACAAAATAAGCTATAAAATATACAGTATATCTCAGAAATATGGAAACATTGTAAAGAGGGAAACACACTGTACTCTATGAATGATATTAAATACTTGTATTATGTGATTTGTACTGTATAATTGCATAATATATATATTTATATATATATATCTCGATATAGGCACTATTGTCATTTTTTATATCGCCAAAATAGAAAATTTGATATATCTTGAGTCACGATATATTGCCCAGCTCTATTTGACACCCCTGATGTAGAGAGACTGAGCATTACTCATAATGATAGGATGTGATTGCTTCCTAAACTACTAAGATGATAGTGCAGGTCAAATGTTTGTCAGTGTTGATGTGTCAAACTGCCCCTGCTGTAATAACATCTCTCATCTGTTGAGATGTTAATCTTCTTTGGAGCCAATGGACTTCCTCTCTATACATACAAAAAAGGACCATGAAGACAGAAGGTGGTTTAGAACCATCTTCCTTTAGCTCTTGTCGAATACAATGGTTTCATTCGTTCGTTCTTTTAACTTTACTCAATTTTTTCAATGTCCCCTCTCCTCGTGTCCTATGTTTACATCAAGTGGCGGAGCCTGAAGTGTTACATCCTCACACACACAGACACACACACACTGCTAGTCATGTATAAAGGTACAAACGAGGCTGAGCATCAAGCTGACAGCAGCTGACGTGGTCTCTTCCCTAAACTCTGTTAACCAAGACAAAACGGGTCAATGTCGGACTGACAAACAACTTTCCCTCATTTTGAAGGCATTTTTCATAGCTCCCTTTACAGAGTAATTATATTCCAAATCATTACGTGTTGTAAAGTCTATTGACCCCTGGTAAACTTATATTTACCAAGCTGGAACAGTTAATGAAATCGTCTTTTAATTAGCACTCCTCTTAAGGGTGAAACTTCTGAAGGGGTCCCTGTTTTGTTTTGACTTTGTGGTTGACTGAAGTGCATAGATCCACTGTTGCAAGATAAAACGGTAATATCTTAATTAGGACTGGCTGTTTAACGGTTTACAGTTGAACTTTACCCCTCGCTCACACCTCTGTTTCACATGCACTAAAGGAATATTCAACACACAATGAATCAATAAAACAATATCATAATTTCTTCTTTTGTTGTTTTGTTTTTTAAGACTGGGTCGTTTTTCAAGCTTGACTGATTGAAAGTGGTCCAACTACTCAAGGTAACAACCAGAGGGGGTGGTGGGTGGGGGGATCTTTGCTGCTTGTATAATGCAGTCTTTGGCAGGCTCTCTCTTTGTATTAGATACATTAGAATGGAAATGTGCACCAACTTAAAAATGCTCATGTGAAAAAACATGGAATGTATTAAATTAATGGTCTCTTTTGCCTCGGGGCAATAATGAAAAGGGACCCCCAATGAGTTCATTTTTCACGGCTTTGGTTATGCATTCAACACTCTAATTGAATTTCAATGTAAGTTTTACAAAGTCTTTATCACAGTGACTCTTGATGTAAATTGCATGTGATCTATCGTGGGACATTCACCCATTAAGTAATTTAATTGTGACATGCACTTTCTACACACCTCATGCTATTATGCCTATTCCTACTTATCTAAATTGTCACTTTCTTCTCTAATCGGTGTTGTTTGTGCGAATTGAGAAAAGTAGTCTGTGCATACTCGGCGACTTTCCCAAGAACAGCTCCTTAAAAGGAGTAATTGCTCGTCTTCCCAATGTTAAGAGAAGGGACAGCACCCGACAACTAAAGTATACTGGAGTACACACAAGTCACAAGGATTAGTGAGATGTTTGCAGATGACTGCACAGAGCGCATTTTGTCTTGGAAACGTAGATTATTAGATCAATCCCCTGAAGAGGAAAAACACGGCTTTCAGAACAAGTGAAATCCATCTTGTTTTTAAAATTCTGCCTCGGAGAAGTTATAATTTAACTTTAAAGAGACATTTGAAATAGATGCTGTGAATTGAAAAGTATTAGAGTTGAGGCTTTTGGGTTCATTTGGTGAGTGAGCTTTGTTCTTGCATTAAAAACATGTCCTGGAAGTGGGTTTTCTCTGTCTCCATCTAGTGTCTCTGCCTGAGCGCCAAATCCCAGCAGAGCATAAATAGAAAAAGCACCACCTCCCTTTTCCTTAGACATAAAAGAACAAAATGTGTTTAAATAAGCACCCACACGCACACACTGGGGACGGAAATCTTAATCACAAACGACGTGTTTCTGGTCAATAGCCTGGGCGTCTGTGGACACACGTGTGAATGTGTGTGAGCCATCTGAGATACTGGGGCTGAATTGACCTGATCATTAGTGGGAGGAAGAGGCTTGACCTGATATTTCCTCTGTTGTTTGGTCAGGAAAGGGACGTTATTGTAAAAAGGGCTGTAAAGATAAATAACCGGGCCGTTTCCATGGCAAAGGCGCAAACAGAGGCAGCCAAAGACAAAAGAGCACCGCATAATAAATCCAACACTGTCAATTTTGTTTAGTTTTCAGAGTGTTTTTGAGGGAAATATGGTTTCAAAACAAGAGGCCTCGTTGGTTTTTCCACAGAGAAAGGGAAATTGGATAAGGGTTTTTCTGCTTTTTTTGAACAGGCGACAGTTTCATCTCGTACAATATTTTCCAAGCCTGTGACATCCTGATTTGTAATCGGAATATCTGACACTGTATTTTGCTTTTAGATCAGGAAACTCCTTCTACAGCTGTATACATGTTTTTACAGCCTTTGGAAGAAAGGGTATTGTTTTTAGATCCCTAAGAAGGCTTTGTCTAGCCTTCAAATTTAAGTGGAAAACCATCCTAGGGACTATTTTTTTCACATGCTAAACAATGATGAGTGATCATACCCCTGTGACTTACACCTCAGGTCAGAGAGAGTTCAGCTCATTAGAGAGAATCCAAGTTCAAACCCAGTGCTCCTAACCATTCCAGATATGTAATCCCCAAACAACAGAAAAACATTTATTATTATTTTTATATTTATTTTGGGGTGAAAGTAACAGATTACAAGTATTCCCATTACTGTAATTGAGTTGCTTTTATGGGTACTTGTACTTTTTTCAGTATATTTCCAAATCAGTATTTTTATTTGTAATTAAGTACTTTTTAAAAGAAGTAAAAGTAAATCATGACATTTCTACACACAACCGTTACTGAGTAAATTATCATTTTCATGTTACTTCTTTTAAAACGTACTTAAGAACAAGTCAAATTACTGACTTAAAAATAACCTCAAAAACAGTACAACAAAAAGTTGCCATAAAAGCAAGTGAATTATAGTAACATGAATCTTTCACCTGTGATGTTTATATTTTTGTTAATGTGTAATTTTGGCGTCACATTGAGCAGTAATATCACCAGTAATAAGTCTGATCCTTGATTTCTCAGCCATGTAGACCTTCTGCAGACGTGGTCCTCCTTAGTCTTAAACCCCCCCCAACCCCCTCTTTTTGCTGCACCAAGCGTAGATACCCACTTCTCAGCTTGGTTTCTGATTCCTGTGTTTATGTATTCACTATTACAGGTGTAAATGTTGCAACATTTGTGAACCGACAGTTCTGAGTTTACTTTAAACACAAAAATCCAGATCTGTGAGTTCCCCTTTGATATTTTGATAAACTCTTTGATGTTTCCTCCATCTCCTGCTTTCCTCTTGTGGAGTTCTGAATATGATCCATACTCTTCCCGACACGGACAACACTCCCACACACACACACACACACACTTAACTCGTCTTATACCATGAAACTGGCTGCCAACAGCGTGTGCCTCTTCTCCTTCCCTCATTAACCGCAACTGTCAGATACTCCAGATGAAGAGCAATTAAACCAGATAATAAACACTCGCCATCAATTCCTGTTTGTTGTTATTGTTGTTGATGTCGAGCTATGGGGCTTCTCTCCTGCCACCTTAGTGCTAACTAGTACATGAGTAACGCACGGGGGCAGCAAGGCAAGAGTCTTTCGTGACACGGAAAAAGGCCTCTTACCTGGTGCATGTACGGCAACACAAGACTGACAATATAAAAGGCAGAGTGAATGTTAACGATTAGATCCTAATCAGACACAGCTCACAGAGGCTGCTCTTTTATCCCCAGGCTTCACTAATAAAGGCAAACAAAGTGCAGCAAACTGTCAACATTAAAACACTACTTGGGATTGGCTGTGTCTCAGGTCTTCTTAGAGGCCAGTAATCTTTGTTAGCGTGTTGTTGCTGTCTGAGCCAATGTGCTGTAAAGACTCTTGTGTTTGCTCTCTCATTGATGTGATAAGGCAGCTCTTCATCACACTGTGTCTGACGAGCCTTGTCTTCCCTACTACTGGAAAATAGGGAAGTGCAGAGAAGCTATACAGGGACTTTTCCCACTCTGGATGTTTTATTTTGTAGTTTTGTGGTTCTTAAAGTTTTTTGCCTCGTGCCCCTTTCTCCTATTTCTGAATCCAAGTATCCCCTTTGTCCGACTTGATTGAGTTGGAAAATCAGCAGTGCGCAAATATTTTTTCTAGAGTTATTGCCATTGTTCCGTTTTTCTTTACTCTGTTCGAGATATCTTCAAAGGGGACAGCTTTTCTTAGAAACCGTTTAAGTTAGTCATTTTATATTTTGATGTGATAATGTGTTCTTATGTATACATCTAAGTTCTTAGATTCAGGACATTTAGGAAAAGGTTGTGAGTTATGACAACAAATCTGGCGGGTGATGTTGATATATGTCTACTTGTTTAAATTATTCTCTCTCAGTGTGTGTACAGCATGGTTTGGTTGTGTCTTATGTCGTTTTGTATGTTTCTCAGGTTTTTTTTGCGTATTTTGTTGTGATCTTGTGTATTTTTCTCTCATTTACTGTGTCTTCGTTGTTGTTCTGTGTGTTGCTGGTAATTGTAAGCATTTTTCTCTTTTAGTGCATGTGTTGTTTGTGCCATTTTGTGTATTTTGTTGTTCTTTTTATTATTCAGTATATTTGTCTCTTATTTTGTGTGTTTTTGTTGTCATTTTGTGACTTGCTTGATGATTATGATTATAATTTTTAACTAAAAAATAATTATATAGCCCGATATTTTTAATGATTTCATTTGTTAATTTTCCCCTCTCTCTCTCAAGTGCCCCCTGTGGTGCCATCGCGTACCCCCATTTGAGGAAACCCCCCCCCCACCCCCCACATATATTTTTGGTAATAAATCTTGCCATGGTTCCCTCGCATACAGTAAACATCGAATGTATGAACTTAAACTTATTTTGATCACGTAAAATGATGAAAGAACAACAGTTAAGAAAACCAAAAAATTTAAAATGATAAATTACAACAGCAGAAATAAACCATTGATATGATCCACTAACACTTAAACTTCTCAACTTACATGCGCGAAAAGGAGTAGGAAGGAGGGTAAACTCATTTAATCCCACCCTTTAAATCATTACCGATTATGCTTTTTTTAAGTACAACTAATAATACAATTAATTACCCATATATCATTAAACAAACAATCTACATATTCACAAATAGTCCATAGTTAATCACCAAAACAGAAAAAAAAAAAAAAAAAACACCTAGTGATTAGTGATCAGATAACTTCATTTATTTATCTGTATAAAATAAAAGTTTCGTCAAAATGTCCAATTATTTTTTAAATCAAATGACGCTAATGAGTTCAATTAAAAAAATACAAATTATCTTTAATTGAGCTACATTTTACTAGTACTTGAGTATTTTATATATGACGTACTTGTACTTGAGTAGGATATATCAGTATTCTTTACACCTCTGATAAACACACCACCAGAGGCTTTCAGTCGCATTAATAAAATTCTCAATTTGAAGAATCACAGTTACTGTATATTCCTCATGCAGGGTACAGTACACCCACCCATTTCTCTACTGCAGCCCCAGCAGGCCAACGTGGGAACGATTAGGGGTGCATGTGAGCCAGTTTGGAGAACGTCCATAGCAACCAGCAGCTGCATCTGTTTGTATTTACCTTTAGCTCTGGTGCTGGGGTAATGTGATGAGCACATCTGCTACTGTGCAACGTAATCGTGGTTACATGCGTGCTTGACCCATGATTCTGTAATTACCCGCCGGCCGCCGAGCGAGATGAAGAGGCCCAGAAAACCACTCCTAACCACACATAGCCTTCCTCTCTCCCACCTCTCCCTCCCTGTGTCTCTGCCTGCAGGAGCTGCAAAGAAGACGCTGAAGTAAAATACACAACAGTAGGTTTGCATGTGAAGTCACTTAGGTTACAACAATTGAAAGAGTTTTAATGTGGTGACTTTAAAATTAGATAGATAGGGCTGGGCGATATGGACCAAAACTCATATCTCAATATTTTTTCTCAAAATAGCGATATACGATATAAATCTTGATATTTTTTAACTCAAAGTCTTACCAAAAAGACAATTCTGAGTTAAGTTTGTTGATAAAGAACGTATATTTATTAACAAACAGCTGCACAATATGTTCCACTTTGGGCTTTTTCTCCTCTAAGGGACAGCACGTGTGAGTGAGTTCTGTAGTGTGGCTTGTTTAGGTGAAAGGCCTGGGTTAGAATGCACTCAGTGATCCATTCAACTGTGATTTTCATGTAGTTCTGAGAAGTAGAGAAAACAGCGACTCCTAAAACAAGTATATTAATAAAAAACAAGCTATAAAATATAAATCTCAAAAAAATGGGATGGAGTTGTTTGACTGTACTCTCTGAATAATATTAAATACTTGTATGATGTGATTTTTACTGTGTGATTGTATAAATAAAAACAAGTAAAAAAAATATATGGATATATCTCGATATAGGCAACATTGTCATTTTCTATATCGCTAAAATAGAAAGCTTGATGTATCTTGAATCACAATATTTCGCCCAGCCCTATAGTCCACACATTTTAAACCACATGTGTCAAACTCACAGCCCGGGGGCCAAATCCGGCTCATTGGAGCATCTAATTTGGCCTGCAGAAGAAAGTAAAAATAACAGAGAAAACATGAATCATTGTGTAAACTAAACTTATATTACACAATTGCAGTAGTTTCTAATGTTAAACAGTGGGGAAAAAAACTCAAAATTCCTTCAAAATCCTTTGTATTTCCTCAAATTATGATATATTTCCCTAAAATTAAATAGAAATTGGTCACAAAAACTAGGAAATTTAAAGTGAAGATCCTGTTGGGACTGATATCTGTGACTCATTGCTTGGATATTGTCAGTTTCTTACATATACATATATTTTACAGTATGTATGCGTAGAAGTGCAAACTAAGGCACAATAATGTTGAAATTACTTGTTTTCTTGACTAAAATCTGAGCTAAAACTGCTCTGTATTGGCTTATTTTGCATGACTGCAGTCATTTTTAATGTTAAACAGTGGAAAAAATTTAAAATTCCTACAAAATCCTTTGATTTTCCTCAAAATATTACATAATATTTCCCTTAATTACATAGAAATTGGTCGCAAAATCTAGAAAATTTAAAGTGAAGATCCTGTTGGGACTAATATCTATCACTTATTGCTTAGATATTATCGGTTTCATACATATTTTGTATTTTATGTAGACGTAAAAGTGCAAATTATGGCACAATAATGTTGAAATTACTTGTTTTCTTGCTTAAAATCTTGAAAACAAACTGCTCCGTATTTGGCCCCTGAACTGAAATATGTAGAACTTGATCTGGTTTACCCATTAAACAGGAACTTTTGGAACTTTTTGCTTCCCTCTGCAGACAAACATTGTTCACATCCCGTTTTATTTCCTTTCTCAGAAATTACAAATATCTACACAAGTAACTTAATCCACAGTAAAGTTTCACAGTTCTGATATTAATAGTATAAAGTTCCAGCTTTTTCCAAAGGTCACAGGTTTGTTTGACAGGATACAGTTTAGATTTATGTGTCAGCTATCACCACAAACTCAAAGCAGCTGATCAAGGCACAACTTATGTAATAATATTAATGAGTGATTATGAGGAATAACTGTGAGGACCATACATGGATCACTTCACTGAAGGTGTGTGTGTGTGTGTGTGGGGGGGGGGGGGGGCTGGGTGCCACCATGTTTAGCATCACGCAGATGTGCAAACCATATGCTTCGACTGAAAATGAAACAAAAAAAAAGAAACAGTGCAACATGAAAGAGCTTCTTGACTTTGTAAAGACAGTTAACAGTCGCTACAGATAGGGTAATGGCCGAGATAAACCACATGAAAGGAGGGCGATGTTGGCGTGCTTTTTTTTTTTTTTTTTTTTTTTGCAATGCTTATTCCATTTCCTGCTCATAAGTTCACTGAGCAGATGGGAACGAAAGGCTCAAGGAAGTTTAGATTTTCTGCTCCACAGCCCATTGTATATGATGCATGTAAGTGCGTAACACTGCACTGTTATCATTTACAGACGCTTTGGTGCATGCCAGGAGGTCAAAAAAACAAGGGTGGGGGTAAGGTAAGAACTATTCTGAGTCAGTCAGTTTCGTATCCCATAATGCATTGCTAAAGTCCAATAATGAAAACATCAATAGGTGGTCAATTAAAACCAACTTTAGCCCCTTATTAAAGATACATAAATCAGTTAGTTTAATGGGTAACTGCAGGATAATGTGTTAATGTGGAAAAAATAAAATACAGTAAATGATAAATAATACAGCAACAACAACAAAAAGCACAACTGTACCATCTGGAACAAGAAAGCTACCCATCAACAGTTTTCTGATATCATAACCAACAGTGCCCTCTGCTGTTGGATAAGTATACTACATACAAAATAAAATATTTTTTTACTTAGTTTAGTGTAGTTTACCTTTTTTGAGCCAAGGTACATATTTTCATTAAAAAAATCCCAAGGCTTACCACCAACCAAAAAAAAAAAAAAACAAAAATAAATTGAAACTTGTAGCCTATATTAACAATATACAGTCATTCTTATCAAAGTGTCAGGATTAGGAATCATCCATACATCCATTTTCTGACCCGCTTGTTCCTTTTTTAGGGTTGCGGAGGTCAGTTGGTGCCTATGTCAGTTGGTGCCTATGTGGATTTTTACCACATTTTTATGGATATGACAAATTAAGGTAGCTTTATTTGCACAGTGGTAGGGGTGTGTATTGCCTGGCATCTGGCGATACGATTCGTATCCCAATATGATATATCCCTTTATAAAGTATAAGGAGATAATTATTCTTTTTATATATGACTCAAACAACTGATCTGTAAATGTGTACACCTTCATGAGAACATTATGTATGAAATATATTTTATTGGCATATTTTACACTCCAAACATTGGCTTTAACATGCCATGTGCCAACAACTTAAAATAAAAAATAACATCCAATCAGCCTGTGACTTTTAAACCAACTTTGACTTTAGTGCAACATGACTTTAGTACATCTTAACTGAGGTGTATACCTAGAACAACAAATGAATGCAGAAAGTTAGTACTTTCTTTTTAGATTTTATTGAAAAAACACAAGCTGGTCAACATGCCCAGGTTTCAGTGCACTTCTTTGTGCAGTGTAAAAGACTTTCCTGGTTAAATAAAGGTAAAAAAAATAATAATTAAAAAATAATTAAAAAAATATATAAATTGATATGGATGTATTTTGAATTGATCCGAGAATCGCGCGACGTAATATAGCGATATATCGGCAAATCTGTTTTTTCCAACACATATCCACAGTGGTGGGGTCTCCTCTCCGCCCTGACCTGCAACTGCGTTCAGGGGCTGCTGTTAAGCTGTCTGTGCGCTTTGGGATGAAGAAGGGGCTCAATGGCATATTTGCAGCCAATACAGTATATAATTACTTTTAAAAAATGTTTGTCTGCCCATTAAGGTGACATTTAATCATTTCCCACAGCACACGGTGGTTGAAAACCCCTGGTCTAATTCATCTTCAATACTATAAAACGATATTCCATGTGTGTCAATCACAGTTCTTAGAGGTTTGCAGACCTGCATGATTTAAAAGTCACAATACAACTCCAACACAAGCAATGAATGTCATCTACACCAAGACTGGATTACTCACTGTAATCAGGTGTGTTAGCGAGAGTAAACACCTATAATATGCAGCACAGTGGACGTCTATGACTGAAGTTAGACACATACTGTATGGGTATCGTTAAAACAGTGTATCTCAAATGGTGGTACGTGTACCCCTAGGGGTAAGCGATGGCACTAGAGAGAGAGAGAGAGAGAGAGAGAGAGAGAGAGAGAGAGAGAGAGAGAGAGAGAGAGAGAGAAATAAATTACAGCATAAAAAATAAATGGTTTTGTAATGGGGTTTTTTTTTTGTTGAAAATTATAATCATACTAAATATTACCAGCGACTCACAAAACAACACCAAAAGCACACAAAATAAAAGAAAAATTTACTGAATAATTTAAAAAAAAAAAACAGGCAGACAACAACAAAATACACAAAATGACACTAAAAACACACACACAGAGAGAAAAATACTTACTATTACCAGCAACACACAAAACGACAACGAAGACGCATTAAATGAGAGAAAAATACACACAAGATCACTCCAAAAATAACAGGGAAACATACAAAATGCCATAAAAAACAACCAAATGACACCAAAAACACACACACACACACACACACACACACACACACACACTGAGAGAGAATGATTTAAATAACACAAAAAAATGACAAAAATGCACAAAATAAGAGAAATATATTGAATAATAAAAAGAACAAACAACAAAATACACAAAATTACACAAAAAACATGATAGAAATTATTCTGATTAGAACATGAACTGAAAATACAAAAGTTAGTCTCTTGGTTCCACATCAGGACGGCGGTTAAAAAAATAAATAAATCTATTCAGGAGGCACCAAATACAGTTTCTTTCCACTTATTTACAAAATGAGATTCTTTAAAATATGTTCTCACTCATTCATTCCATCATTATGCTTTATTGTCGTTTTTTCACAGAATTCTGAGCAAAATGTTGGAGTCGGACACAAGGGGGTACTTGGATTCCAAAGTCAGAAAAAAGGGGTACAGTACTTGAGACAAAAAGTCTAAGAACCACTGATTTAGAGTATGCACCCTATAGGTCGCAGTTCACTGCAGAGCCAACACACAATGACAAAAAATAAAATAAGTAAATCCCATCCATTAGTCCTTTGGGTCCATTTGTCACCTTAAGGAAACATAATGTAGTCATAATAAATAATAGAAAACTAGAAGAAGAAAGTGTCTAAGCTTTACTTTCTGAGGCAGTAATAGAATAGAATAGAATATCCTTTTATTGTCCTTGTACAGGGTACAACGAAATTTGAGTGCAACTCCAAGGTGCCAGTGAGAGAGAAAAAAATAAATAAATATAAAACACAGCAAAAACAATAAAAAATGTAAATATGACACAATAATATGTACCGACAAATACCCAGATAAATACACAGATAGCAGCTTGAATGTACAGATCTACAATAGCAGCAGTATGTATTATAATGTAATGATTCACTGCTCAACAGAACAACAAGCCAAGAGAATTCAAGCATATTTGATACACAAAAAAGAAATGTGCCAAAAGTAAAGCTTTTTTTTCTCTCTCTTTTTTTTTTTTTTTAGCTTTTTAGGACTGATTTAAAACTGTAACTCTATCATCCACGATTTGAGGATGATTCTGTAGGGTTATACTGAACAGGTGGTAAGAACTGGACTATCTCTCCTCCATCAGGCTGCTATGCTGCTCAGGAAAAGACGTGTTTATTTAACGCCTGCCATGTGGTTTTCTGGATAATGTTCACTCTCTGTCTACAGTTGGCAGGGATCGGCCTGGATTCCTGCTTCCTGCCTGTCTGCTGACCACTGCATCATCTCTCACACTGCAAACACATTTTTTGCTTGTGGCACCAACAGGAGAAATACAGTATAAGCTGGGCTTTGGACTACTGTCAGACAAGTTAGATTAACTCCACTGGTGATGTTTATAAGTGAGTGATTTTAAACAGAAATTTAAATACTTTTAAAAAAAATTCTTGTAAGTTGGTTGATTTGGTTGGAAAAACTCAGACATTAGGCCAAATAATCCTTAGAAATAGAAAAAAAAAAATGTAAACTTGTGAGAACAAGTAAATAGTAACTAACTGTAATTCATGGACCAATATAAAAAACAAGTGGAATGTTTATCAAACTGTCAAATTAATTTTTTTTTTTAAGTTAATTTTTTGCTTGTACAACAAATTTTTAATTCTGTTAAGTTTATGAAAATAAAGTAAAATTAACTTGCTCGCTAAAATGCATTAATTGACACCTAGTGAACAGGCATTTACATGCTATGCATATAGGTGTGTATCATTAATATGCAGAGATGCCAAATCATTATTTATTGTTTTTGTTTGTTTAGTTTTACTGACTGCAGCACTATCCACGTTATGAAGACACAAAATGTATTTCTGGTGTGAATGTTGGATCTGCTGCCCTCTGCCTGCTCTCTCCTGAAGTTTTAGCATTCATTTGTCCTGCTGAGCTACACACTGTAACCTAACCTAAAATTATGTTTGTTTTTTTAGTTCTGATGAACATGCATACATACAAGGCATGCTATGAAAGGTAGATTTACTCTACTTAAAGTGAAGATAAATAACATGAAAAGTACTGTAATGTACAAGCCCATGGTGATTAATTACTCAAAAAAAAAAATACAAATTAAGACTTAAAATACTTCAAAAAAGAACATGTATGAACAAACAGCTCTACGTGTCTAATGATGTATAATCAAAGCTATTGAATACTAGGGCTGGGCGATATGGACCAAAATACATATCTCGAAATTTTTTCTCAAAATGGCGATATATGATGTACATTTTGTTCATTTTAATTCAAAGGAAGTCTGACCAGAAAGACAATTCTGGGTTGAATTTGCTGATGCAAAATACCACACAGGACCATTTATTAATAAACAGTTGCACATGTGCCACTTTTGGCTTTTTTCTCCTATTAGGGACAGCATGTGTGAGTGAGTTCTGGCTTGTTTAGTTAGGGTTAGGACACACTCAACAATCCATCGAACTGTGCTTTTCGTGCTGTTCTGAGATGTAGTGAAAGCAGTGACTCCTAAAACAATTTTTATATTTGATACAAAATAAGCTACAAAAATATATAACTACTATACATACAGTAGGCGATATCGCCAAAATAGAAAACTAGATATATCTTAAATCCCGATATACCAGCCCTACGGAATAAAATTAATTAGGGTAAGTTTGATTATCTTTATGTGATCTATAAATGTATACAGTATGTATATTGATAAATAACTGTAAATGTATATTGATATATTGTAAATGTATATTGCTGTATAATGTTGAAGGAGTTGTTAATTGGAACGAGGTCAGACTGTATGAATGTTGTTTTTGTTTTGAAACTTATTTGGCCTGAGCACCACGAGCTGGCGAATTGCCTCTTGCTCTTGTAGTGGCCACACTACGAGGGAAGGGGCGGAGCCTATACAAACGCCACGTGCCCGTCAGTGACCAGGGACCCTTGTCATGTCGTAGGCATTGCCCTGCACTTTCTGAAAATGTATAGTTCATGACACTCGAAAAGGGGGAAACATTGTTATTGAGTTGGATTATTATTCTTTGTTTCTTTCTTTCCTGGTGTCGGAACCAATTCACCTACTTTTCACCCACTGAACCATTATGTAGAGTCTTAAAAATTCAAACAAAATTAAATTGCGCGCTTCTCTAATTTCTGGCAATTTCCAATTTTAAAAATAAAAATTCGCGAAACATGCATTACGAGATTGAAATTGCCAAAAAAATTCATTAATCGTAGAATCATGAAAATTGACACAGAAGTAGACCAAGACAAGACAAATAAAAAATATTAAAAAGACCATGCCAAAAAATACACAGGAAGTCCAGAATCTTGAATCGAAAATTGCATAATTGCTATTTTCGCTCACGTTGTTTTTAGCGTATTTCTCCTAGGGCGTTTCACTGACAGGGTTCAAAATCGCTGGAGATCATCTAGAGAAGTGGGACACCGAAAGCGATCCATGGATTTTTGATTACTTTTAAGGTGTTTGCAGGGCGGAGTCGTGAATTTTTTTGGCAAAAATGACAAAATATTAAATTTTTGGAAAATGCTCGCATTTTAAACCCCTGGTCCAAAACCAGCTCAATGTGGAAAAACGGAAATTTGCGAGTTAGAGAGAATTTAATATGAGACAAATGTCCTATTTAGCGCACTTTTCCTAGGGCGTTTCACCAACAGGGCTCAAAGTTGCTGGAGATCATCTAGAGAAGCGGGACATCAAAAGATAGTCATGGATTTTTTATAACTTTTATGGTGTTTGCAGGGCAGAGCTGTGAATCTTGGCCTCATTTTTTTCTTTTTCTTTTTTTTAAATGCTGTCATTGGCACATATTAGGTCGAATTTGCATAAAATGTAACTCAGTTGTTAAACTCCCGGCCCTAAACCAACTGTAACATAACAAGGGGCGGAGCTAATTACTGTGACAAGCACAAAAGGTGGAGCTAATAACTAATATAACAACGGGTGGAGCTATTAAATGTAACATTACACAGGGCCTGAGCTATTAATTGTAACGCAACACAAGGGGTGGAGCTACTAAATGAAACGTAACACAAGGAACAAAGTTAATAACTATTTTTTGATCATTTTTGATCTTTACAATTGCAGCACCAGTGATACTGCTAATGTATATTATGTACAATTATGTAATACATTCAATTCCAACGTTAAGAACTTCCTTTTATGCATTTACTCCTGCCTTACTTTATTGAAAACTATTTAAATCAATACAGACCTTCACACTGCATTCTACTCCAGAAATCCAATTACACTGGTGTCATCATTATTACTCAAACATGACAAGAAGTGGAAGCTTTCTCCCTCGTAAACACATGCTTGATGCCCTCAGAGTAGAGTGATGTTAGTGCAGTGTTTGAAGGCTGCTTTAATATCACACTGCTAGTGTTTGAAGGTTCATGTTCTCCCCCTTATGACATATTGTAAAATATAAAGGCTTGTACGAACAAAATATAGCATGAGAAATCATCACCCAAATCCTCTCTCACAAACAAGGACAATTTCACTGTCGTTAAACATAACAAGAGCGTGCGGTGCAGTTTTTGATTTGGTGAGGCTGATCAGGGTCAAGGAGCCCTGGAAACTTTCCTGGATAAAGCCAGAGCATCACATGACATGTGGGCCCTCAATCACAGGAATAAACCACACTAACACCACATACACTGAATGGATTTGAACCTCTGTCTTTTAGCTAAAAAGCAACACTTTTATCTGTGAACATAGGAGCCTTTGCATACATGCAGTTTACTTCTAGTGTTGTTCATCCATTCAGCCAGTTGATGCAGTGATTTGAAGACTTTACTCTATTGGGACTCATACACAACTTATTTAAAGTTGTTTTTAATTATAAAACAAAGCAAATCAGTTACCAAAGGGCTGTTACAAAAGCAGTTACAACAAAAGAGTAAACAACTGAATAATATCCACTGTTATCCAACAACATTATTATTATTTGCACTATAGTATATAGTCGGGATGTAAAGATTAATCGTGAGACAGTTAAAAAATGATTCAAAGGTGTCACGATTCACATCGATACTCTGAAACTGAAACGCAGTACATTATTTTATTTTATTTTTATTTAACAGTAGAGGGCGCTATCTATTCAGAATTTGAAATCCAGGACGCACCACCATGTTTTCAATGAGAAGTGTGGACGCATCTTGGCTTCCCAAAGACAAAATGAAAGAAGTGAGAAAGAAATAATGTGAAATCCAAGGTAAAAGTTGCACAGAGAGGAAAGGGAAAAACAAGAGAGAGAGAGAATGAAAGCCATAGCTTATTTATTTATATTATGTGATTTGTTTTAAAGTTCAATTGTTAAGGCACAAAAAGTATTTCCAGTTGCACTTTTAAAAAGAAAAAGAACTATTGTGCAGTTTCGCATAGTTTACTGTAGAGCCAGAAGTTAAATCAATAGGCTTCTACTTCATTTGTACTATTTCTTTAATTATTTAATTCATGATTCATTTTGAATTAAATTGCATTGTTTTGCATAGTTTATCAAGGGATTCTTTTGACAATGAAATAAAAGAAAATAGTACAGTTTATTTCTTTTTTTCTAAGAAAAAAAAGACTATTTTTCAGTCATCAATTGTCTACAGTCTCATTTTGTAAAATAAATTGTGAGAGAATCATATCGTGAACCCAGTATCATGAATCGAATCGGGAGTTGAATGAATCGTTACACCCCTACTGTATAGTCATCTTAAAGATGTAAATCCTTGTTTTAATCAGAAATAAAATGGTTAAAAGTGACCAAAAATGATGGAAAAGGTGGTGAAATAGGATTTTACAAAGCACAGAAACTGGTTAAATGTTGCAAATTAGAGTGGCCAAAAAAAGTGGTAAAAAGGGTTCAAAGTGTCAATATTGTCCCAAAAGTGGCAGAAATGGCAGGAGGGGGGTTGTTGTAATGTATTTTAAAAAGTAGGAACAATTAGTTTAAATTGACAAATAATGGGCATGACAAATCGTGAATGTAGTTAAATTGGCAAAAAATAAGCATGAAATACAGTAAAAATAAGTTACAAATGGCAATAATGGGTCAACATATGCAACATTGGGTAGGGAAAATGGTGGAAAGGGTTAATAAGTGTCAAACATGTCTTGGAAGTTGAAGAAATGTGCAGAAAAGGCACTGAAATTTGATGGAAAAGTGGCAGAAATGGGAGTAATGTAGCAAAAATGCATTAAAAGAAGCAAAAAATATGGAAAGTTTGGTGTAGTTGCTGGAAAAAAGAGTAAACATAAGCAAAAAGGGGCTCAAATTGTTCAAAAAATATTTCTAGTTTCTTGAAAGCATCTGGGACCCCTCCCAGTGTCGCGTAACCCTAAATGGGGTCCTGACCCCAAGGTTGAGAACTCTTGATCTATGGAACAGTTGCAGCAAAGAAATGAAAACTGGTAGATCACTAATAAAGCTCAAACTATTTTTTACAAACCACATTCTGAATGAATAAAAATAAACTTTGTTTTTCTTCTCTTCTTTCTTGCTTTCCTACACATGCTCCGACTGATTATTAGTATTATCTATTATATTTATTTAAAAGAAGGAAAAAGAGAGGAAAAGCAATAATAGAGGGTGGGAGTCCGGACGAGATTAATTAAACTGACTTCATCCTGCACCCTTTCGAACAAGGTATATGATCTATAATAATGTGTTTAGACTAGACAGGGTTAAAACTAACATTGGGAGACATAGTACTGTGTATAGAGCTATCAACCACTGGAATATCCTTGAGGCAGAGACAAAACAATCTGAAAATCTGACAAGATTTAAAGAGAAGACACGGAGGATATTCCTACACGCATACAAGATCAAAACAGCGACGACATGGAACTCATCAACTGGTCACTGAGCGCCATCGACTCAATCTTCACGAAGAGACGATCACTACAGCACGAACCAGTGTGTCCGAAGGACACATACCCGAGTGGATATGTCATGGAAGAAGAAGCTTCAGGGAAGAAGCCAGATGCTCTGTCTCTCTCTGCTGTCAGTGGAAGATATGGAGGACATCTATCTGCTAGGGGTCATAATCTTTGGCCTGTTAATGATGGGGGTATGTGCCATTCTGATGTATCGTATGCTGAGACGGCTTTCCGAGGATATCAAGGTACTTCAAAAGAAGAAGAACTTTTCGTTTGGAGAGCTGGAGGAACGTAAACAACGCCTGGAAAAGAAAGCCCGAGGGGATACGGATAACAACGAGAGAGAGGAGGAACAAGGACTGCAGATGAGAACACATCCAACACAAAAAAGGGACAAAAGATAAAACATAACTGTGGTATGAAGAAGATAAGAATGTTCGACCAGGAAAGAAACATGCTTTGATGTCAAATTTACTGTGTTCAAAACAGGGGACGGATTTAGATGAGCAAACTGCTTTTTCCGTCTCCCTTTCCGGCATGCAAAAAGACAAAAAAAAAAAAAAAAAAAAAAAAAAAAAAAAAAACCAGTGTGATTTCTGCTCTGTATGTCAAAGTGAATTTCTGTGATTGCAACCATGTCGGAAATGAACTGAATCAATAAAATAAATAAATATGTTGTTCTAGAGTTCTTTCTTTAATTTTGCCTATGCACTTTGTATATTAGAGAGCAATTTTAAAAATTGTTTTCAAAGCAGCAGTCGTGCGTCACAATATTTTAAGACTTAAAAAAACACAGAATAATGTACAGATAAATAATGTTTATTGAAGAAAAAGTGCATTGAGGTACAACATGTATATGGTATATTTCTATGCATTTTAAACCTTTTTTTAACTGAAAGAAATGCAGTTGGATAAAAAAAAAATTGTAGGTTGCGTCATTGACCCAAATACAATATATAAGAGCTTAACACCAGTCACCTGGCATTTAAATGGGGTCGCCTGAAATGTCTAGTCATTGATAGAAAAACGAAACATTACTGATTAAAATAAATTCAGTAAGATGTTTTAATTTTTTTGATTATTCTTCTTTTGCAAATTAAAACAAAAAAAAATAAATCAAACAACTGTATTATATTGGTAAATATAAATCTAGTTTTTATTATTGTTATTAATAATAAAATACAGTAAAAAAAATTATCTGAACTGGTACAACTTGTCACTACTTCTGGCTACTCTGTATTTGTAATACAGTATAACAAACATGATCAAAAACTAATTCTAGAAAAATACTGTCTTCAGGGTCGCCAGAAATTATTGATATCACGAATCAAAAAAGGTTGGGAACCACTGAATTAACTTTTTTTTTTTTTTTCCCATTTTAAAAAAACAAAAAATAAATTGTTATAGTAATAGTAATAATTATTATACAGTTAGTAAAAAAAACCTGAGCTCGCACAATTTGTCACTAATCCTGGCTATTATGTAATACAGTATTAAAACATGTATGAAAAATAATGTCTTTAGGGTCGCCAGAAATGATTGATATCAAAATGGGGTCACGAACCCAAAAAAGGCTGGGAACCACTAGGTTATCTATCTTAAATTATAGTAGTTCTAAGAGAAAAACGCGCATTCTTAACTCTGTCTATGACGACATCCATACAAGGTGAGCGCCCCTCGAGGAGCAGCCATTTTGTTAGCTAGCTTGAGGTTACTAAGGTTAGCCGGCTGTAGTAATGTTCACGGCTCTTTGACGGCTCCTTGTTACAGATTTACAGAACTAGCCGCTTCTGTCGTGTTGTTTTAACTCCGTTTTGCTCGCTAACACGCAGAGGTCGAGGACCTGCGAGGCTGTTGACGGTGAGCTAGCACCTAAAGGCTCATTCATTTGACGAGCCGTCTGCGTGTTGCTAGCTCGTTAGCTAGCGGGCTAACTTGTCTACGCGTGTCGTTGTTGGAACAAAAACGTCCAGCTCTCATGGCCGCTGCATATTAAATTCGGCCCCACACGTAGTCTTATCATATCTGTTTTCGACTTTAACTTACTTAAAGTTGCACAACCTTCGGTTTAGTCTAACAGCACAAACTGTAGTGTGTGTGTGTGAGAGTGCTCCAGTGTTTACTTGTACATTAGCAGCTAGCTCTCGTACCAGCACCGCAGAGTTTTCTCATCACCATGTCGGAGCTGTACATCCGAGTGGCTGAGGATGAAAACGAGGAGCCCATGGAGATCCCCTCCGAGGACGACGGCACCGTGCTGTTGTCGTCCGTAGCCGCTCAGTTCCCCGGGGCGTGCGGTCTGCGCTACAAAAACCCGGAGTCTCAGTGTATGAGAGGGGTTCGGCTCGTGGAGGGTGTGCTACATGCACCCGAAAACGACTGGGGGAACCTGGTCTATGTTGTGAATTACCCCAAAGGTGAGTAAGCCTAACACCCACACACACAATCTCTTTCTTTCCCCCGCGGACATGATACAGAGACTGGGCCATTTGGGCCTGGGGTTCAACAACAAGGCTGGAGTTAGCTCACAAGGCCAGTCCGCATCTGCTGCCCACGCCTCTTAAATATATCCACCTCTAAATATAACCCGATCTGTTATGAACCACACGTATCAAACAATTAATGTAGATTTGTAGCCAAATTAATCTGAAATCAAATCAAAAATTCAAACTAAACCAGCCAAACTATGTCAAATTTATAATGTTTTTACAAGTATCAGGTGTCAAAGATGCACCAGCACGTGAACACACAGCCGACTTCAATCATCTCCTTAATCATGACCTAAACCACCTGTGTCAAACTAATGGCCCGGGGGCCAAATCCGGCCCTTAGGAGCCAAATCCGGCCCACTGGAGAATGTAAAAATGAGAGAAAACATGAATCATTGGGTAAAAGAAGTGTCTCCTAGTAGTAGTAGTACATATCCACATACCGGCATTCTATCCATACGAAAGATGACGTTACAATGACATTACCAAAAGTCACGTGACCATTCCGCGTGGTGAGGATTAGTTAGTCAGTAACGTAGGGCTGGGCGATATGGCCTTTTATAAATACCGCGATATTTTTAGGCCATGTCACGATACATGATATATATCTCGATATTTTGCATTACCCTTGAATTAACACTTTGATGCACAAAATCACACCAGTATGATGATTCTATATGTCTACATTAAAACATTCTTGATCATACTGCATTAATATATGCCAATTTTAAACTTTCATGCAAAAAAGGGGATATCACAACTAAGTCAAAGTTGACATAACTGTATTTATTAAACAGTGAGTGGCTCAAACATAAAATTGTCAACAGAAAGTGCATGTTCTGTGCAAAATTGTCACAGAGACATTTCAAAACAAGACATTAGTGCAGGATGCAACTCACATGGCATTTCAAAACACAAAATTAAAGTGCACTTTTTGTACATAATGCCACTACAATATTTTAAAACAAATAGTGCCCTTTTGTGCATGTTGTCATTAAGATGACATTTCAAAACAACACTAAATTTAAGTGCACCTTTTGTGCATAATGCCACTAAGATATTCAAAAAAAAAAAAAAAGTCCGCGAGTTTAACGGTATGGTCATTTTCAACACCGCACAGACTACAAGCTGCGATATATCGAGTATATTCGATATATCGCCCAGCCCTACCGTAACGTGGGTATGGGTCAACGTTAGTTATTAACACAAACGGAAGTACAAGTGCTTTGTGTCTCATTGGTCAGTTTAGGTCACGCGGTGCAGATATCACATTAACTAAACTAGCCAATGAGGGGTAGAGGTTTGATTGGGCCCAAAACATCCGGCCCGAGCTGGTCCGAGCCCGACCCATTAACTTAAATTGTAGGCCCGAAGCAAACCCCATCGTAAATTTTTTTTTATTATTGAATGTATTGCTGCCAGTAGATTAGTAATGCGGTGCCTCGCACAGCTCTGCCCAAAAGGTATTGTAATGACGTGACTCGAGCCGTTATCACAGTTTTACAGGCTTTAATGAAAGTCGTAGTAACGTGCCAAAAAATAAACAAACAAACACACAAAGAACCGTCTTACACTCACGCTGACGTGGGAACAGAATTGTTCACTCTTTTCCCCGCTTACGCCCGCCCTTTCCCCAGCCTCCCAGCCAATCAACACTCAGAACACATGTAAACAAAGGCACACATTGGCAGAGAACGCTGCACATAACCATGATGCCTTCTCGGCCATTGGACATTTCAACATCAGTTAACCACTGAATAAACACAAGTGAAACATAGCCAGAACATAGAACCCAGTCTGTTACAGTATTGCAGACCAGACCGGGTGGCCCGTGTGTGGAGAGCAGACCTGACTGAAGCACGCAATCGAATTTGTTCCCTGCGCTCCAGTTGCAAGTGAGGAATGAGCAAAATCAGCAAATAATATTCAGTGAATGTAAACGCTGAACAACTAAACGCAACACAATATCCCATCCCACTACTAGCAGAATTCACTTAAGAAATAATACCCCAACAATATAGAAGTGTTTTTGTGCTTATTAAAAAATAATATTAATGTAATAAAGATTTTTTTTTTTTTTTTTCAAAAAAAGTGAAAAATGAAGCCCGACAGCTGAGCGGTAAAATGAGGCCCGAACTCGGGTTAAGCTCGGGCCAAGAATCAAAACTCTAATTAGGGGCTAGTTTAGGTCACATGCACCTATCACGTGACCTAAACTGGCCAATGAGGGGCGTTGCGTACGGATAGAATGCCGTTATATGGATACGCGTTACATATTGATAGCCACTGCCTTGTGTAAATGAAACTTAATATTTGCAGGTGCTTACAGTTTTTCCCTGTGCTTATATTGTATGATTGCAGTCATTTTCATTGTTAAACACTTAAAAACAAGCTCAAAATTATTCCAAAATCCTTTAATTTTCCTCAAATTATGACATATTTCTCTTCATTAAGTAGAAGTTGGTCAGAAAATCTAGGAAATTTAAAGTGAAGATCCTGTTGGGACTGCTATCATTTATTGCTTGCATATGGTTGGTTTTTTTTAATACATATTTTGTAATTTATGTATACGTAGAAGTGCAAACTAGGGCACAATAATGTTGAAATTACTCGTTTTCCCGCATAAAATGTGTTTAATTTGAGATCAAACTGCTCCGTATTCATAATATTGAACACTTCCATTCATTTTCACTGTTATCTATTTTTTCCTAATGTGCACATTCTAAGGCTTTTTATTTCATATCAACTAGATTGAAAATTTAAATATTGCAGTCAACATTATTGTTGCCCATTTCCAAGTATCAATCTCTCACCTTGGAAAATGTCAATATCTGAAAGGTGGTAATTGGAAAAACATATTATAAACTGCTAGAAATACACCAAATTCAAAAAGGTTGCATTAAATTGTTATTGTTAATTGTTGTCATTTTTTAGAATGTGAAATTTTGTTGTTAGTATTTTTGATGTTTTTGTTTCCATAGATAACAAAAGGAAAATGGAGGAAATAGATGCCGCTTCAGCTGTAAAAGTCAAAAGAGGCTTTCAGAAGACATCAGATCTCATTGTTCTGGGACTTCCGTGGAAAACGACCGAGCAAGATCTAAAAGATTATTTCACTACCTTTGGAGAAGTCATCATGGTGCAGGTATTCAGAGTTCCTGTGGGTTTTTAACACTTTTTTTACTTTTTGTTTTTGACAACCTGTGGGTATGAGGAGAATATAATTTACAGATTAATGTAGCTAGTTCACTTGATTCTCTTCCATCAGGTCAAGAGAGATTCAAAAACTGGCAACTCTAAAGGTTTTGGGTTTGTACGCTTCACGGAGTATGAGACACAGTCTAAAGTCATTGCTCAGAGACACATGATTGATGGACGATGGTGTGACTGCAAACTTCCCAACTCAAAGGTGTGTTAGGATTTCTTAAAGTGCTCGTCTTTTTTTTTTTAATTACTTTTATTTTGTTAATACTGGAAGATGTCATTCTCGAGATGAAATGAGAGTACCCATGGCTGAGTATTTTTATTGTAGCCTCATTTCGCCCTCTTAGATGTGTCTTGACGAGCCAATGCGGAGCCGCAAAATTTTTGTTGGACGCTGCACAGAGGACATAACAACAGATGACCTGAGGCAGTACTTCATGCAGTACGGTGAAGTCACGGATGTCTTCATTCCCAAACCTTTCCGAGCATTCGCATTTGTCACATTTGCTGATGACCAGGTGAGTCCTGATTGTGGGGACGTTTTTGATGTGTGTATCGTGTATAAATGAAGAATCATTTGGAAATTGCGTCACTCCACCAAGAGTCTGTGTGTATTAGGGTGGTTCACAAATTAATTTTCACCAAATTTTGCCAGATTTCTTTTTGCCTTGTACCAAAGGACTTTGTTAGCATCTGTTACCAAAAATGGAGTCAATTGCTGTGCATTTAGGGGTGGCACACTTTTTCATAATGTTGGTGTTTTTTCAATTTTCTGGAATAGTGTTTGATCTGTTCTAATGTTCTTACTCATTTAGTGTAAATACAGGGGAAGATTATTTATGACTATGCTTAGCAGGGATGTCCCGATACAACTTTTTCACTTCCGATACGTTACCGATATTCCAGGCTTGGCTATTGACTAATACCAATATCGATTTGATATCAGCACAAATCATACATACGTTTACTAATTATTTTGTAATGTGGAATGTTAGGAAAGGCTTGATCAAGTGATGTTACTCAAACAGAGAACAATAGTCAGCAATTTAAGTTCACTTCAGTTATTTTTTACTGTTAGTATGTGGTGGGAACAAAAACACCAAAAATTATCAGAGCGCTTATATCGGAGATTTTAGATGCAGTCAATCAATATTAAATATCAATATTGAATCGTTACACCCCTAATACATAACCTTCATAGCAACAAATGCGTGCCACCCTTTACCGACTTCATATTGGCTCAATGTTTTGGACAACAGGAAAAAGGCAAAATGCGATCTGGCATAATTCGGAAAACTTTTACTTATAGAATCATATGTGGGTTTTGTGGCTGTTAGAAAAAGCTTTAAGGACTTGCAGGTTTGCAGTTTGTGTTCTATTCATGAATCTGCTTGATGTGTTTTGTTGTATATGCAAACATGTTTCTGATGATAAACACAGGCTCCTATTCTGAATTTGTTTAACCCTAGTAGGCTTTAGCCTCGATGTAAAATAAGAATCAGCACATTTCCTACTACACAACCTTGGAATGTCACTGTTTATTATATTAATAATAAGTCAGTTTTATATAGTGCTTTTCAAAAATAACTAATGCTTTACTGTAGGGGTGTCAAACTCTTTTAGTTCAGGGGCTAAAATACAGACCAGTTTAAACTTAACGGTAAGTGGGCTGCAGATTTTACATGGGAAAATTTTTAATTTAATCATCATTGTACTCTAGTTTTTAATTCCATGTATATAAATACATTTTAAAATATGTAAGGCATTGATAATAAAGCAATAAGTAAATCCCTGCAATATCTTCACTTTCAATTTATTTGATTTTGTGACCCATATTTTGTGGAATAATTTGAAGAAAACTGCAGGATTTTGGGGAAATTGTTTTCTTTTAATAATTTCAGATTAAAAATGAATGCCATCATGTGATATAAGCACAGGAAAAATATTGCTAATATTGTGGCATTTCATTGAATTTGTGCATTAAGTTGGAGATATCTACCACTTAATTAAATGATAATTTACACAATGATTCATGGTTTAAAGCAGACCTGTTTTGTGTGGCCCCCAAAACAAATCCCCAAAATTTGTATTTCAAGAAGTTGGAAGGAATATAAAGCCCAACATAATACACAAAATAACTCCCTAAACACACAAAACTGCTCAAATGGACAATATAAATGCAGAAATGCACACATGACTCAAAACCCACAAACTGACAAAACCACAAGGACAAACCTCCCCCGTAATAATTAATGCTCAGATTGGTCATTACTCTAAATGCTGAGCCTGACATAAATGTTCATAATGTGGCCCTTGAATCAGATACAATCATATTTTTGTGGCCCTCGCTGTGATAGTTGCCCATGACTGCACAAAAGGGCCAGATTTGACAGGTGTGCTTTACAGGAAGCAGTAAAAGTATTAAAATGACAATACCTGAAAAAACAATATGGAATATTCTCATTCTACTGCAGATATCTTAATCATATGCCTAATCCTTTATGCTAACAACAAAGGGGGTGATGGTAACCCCAAGGATCTCCTTTTTTATCTCCCTCAGGTTGCCCAAGCTCTGTGTGGAGAAGACCTGATCATCAAAGGAGTCAGCGTACACATCTCCAACGCCGAGCCTAAGCACAACAATAGTAGGCAAATGATGGATCGAGGACGATTTGGGGCTGGTGGGTTCAGTCAGGGTTATGCTAGCAGTCGTGGGGGTTTAGGAAGTACTAGTGGGGGTGTTAACTATGGGGCTCTTGGCCTTAACCCAGCAATGGTGGCTGCTGCTCAGGCAGCACTGCAGAGCAGTTGGGGAATGATGCTAGCTAACCAGCAGGGTGCTTCCACCACAGCGGGCACAGCCACCACCACCCGAGACCAGACATATAGCTCTGCCAGCACCAGTTATAGCAGTCCCACCTCTGCTAGCGTCGGCTGGGCTGCAGGCACCACCCCGGCCTCCAGCTACAGTTCTGGCTTTGGCTCATCTATGGAGACCAAATCTACTAACTGGGGAATGTAATTCTATAATAGTTAAAACTTTCCATTACCATTGAGATACTCTGGTAAGTATACCTGCAACATGGGAATGCCCTATATCTTAAGTTAGTATCATTTCAACAGTTCTTTTCCAATGATTCCATTGAAAAGATAAATTATTACTATTGTGAGACTGACTCCAGTTGTGCATGTAGCAGGTGACAGATTTTCTTAGTTAAAATGCAATTCTACATAGTTCAATTTGGAAAATAACAATGCTCCACAACAATAACCAATGGATGCATGTATAACTGCATATCACATGCACGTGCAGCAGAGCTACCCCCACTCCCCACGACCCCACGTGAATTGGGCTAGATATGGTCAGATAAATGTATGCATTTGATTGTATATTGTTTGTTTTTGTGTTTGATCTTTTTGGAAACGCCCTCATAAAAAAATCTCTTCTGCAGTTCACCAACTCTTTCGCAATTTCCCGGGAGGAAGCGCCTCATTGGCTGCAATGTTCGACCGATCTCAGTATCAGTTCCCCTCCTCCAATGTGTAAATGCTTTGTCATCCAAGAACACAGCTTCACTCTGCATATACTGTGTTAGACGGTGGGTGTTGCCTTTTTTTCCTCCTCTTTTTTTTTTTGGAATATAGAATTCATGTCTGCTGTGGTCGCTTTTGGGAGTCGATGAATGAGATTTTGTGTTGGACCAAGTGAGAATGAGCGAGCGGGAGAGGAAACGTTGAACGAACGCAAGTGTGAGGAGGACTGTTTGTGCAGAGATTTTTTTCTTTGTGCCTTTTTCACAAACGAACAAATGCCTGCGAGAGTTGGGAAGAACCTGTGGCTTTGTGTGAGTGTGAGGGGGAAGAAGCACACGTGAATGTTATCCTAGTGACCACAGTCTACATATAATAACACCTCGAGACCCTTATGGTCTCCGCTTTATTTGATTGCTGTTTACCAACCCTTCATTCTTTGACGTCTGTGAATTGTTAAGTGCTTTGTGTTTGTAGCCATCTCCTGTCTGATTTGATGTGAATGCTGTGCTTAAATGTATGTTTTTCCCCTCCTCCTAGTTATCACCCTGTGTGAAAATGCTATTTTGTGCTAGCGAAGTCTGTGTGGCGAGAAAACACTGATCGCGTGTCACTGTCTGCGAGTGGGCTCAGAGGTTGATGTGGTGAATGGTTGGCAAGTCTCCAATCTAGTTTGGGTTGAAGTGGTTGAGTGCATTTTCTGTTTTTGTAAATTGAAGGGAAAAATAAAAAAAAATTATTTGAATAGGTTTAAACAACAGTTTCTGACTTCCTAAATAATTGAACTGCCAACACTTTAATTCACATGTATAGGGACCTCGGACGAGAAAAGCCCAGGTTATCATCTGAACCCAGGTTGGAGTCAGTTAAGCAGCAGACGAAGACATTTTTGGGTGTACCAATGGAAACCACACAAGGATTTCTGCTCGACTGCCTTAATCCTGAAGTGGATCTTCTCCTCACCTCACTAGCAAGAAAACCCCAAATCATCATGAAGTGAGATTTAGAGTGGACCAATACCTGATCCTAGTCAACGGAGGTAGTTTTTTTTTGTTTTGTTTTTTTAATACCTGCAGATGTCAGAATGAAGACCTAATGCACATCTGCTGTTTGAAAGCTGTCTTTCCATTTCAGTTTTTTTGTTCTCATTTTCCCTCCAAACACTCAAACTTGTAAATTATTCCCTCCTGTTTCAGTGTGCTCTAAAAGGCTATTATGACAGAATGTGTTTTTATCTTTTTTTTTTTTTTTTTTTTTTTTATGTTTTATTGGTTTAAGCGTTTGAGCTCATTATCGACAAAAAGACTTTACAACTTGTAACTGAAACATATAGTGTTGCCTTTCAAAAATAAAAACAATGCAGTTCATAATGATCTGTGGTCTCTCAATTTAAATACAGTGGATGCTTCTAAAAAGTGAAGGAGTTGCGAGTGCTGCTGTATCACGTGGCTTTCAACTATACACGGAAAAATCGTGCCACTAATGACGGTATATAACATTTACACTGATGTTATTCAGAAATACCCCAAAACCTACATTTTAAATTGTCAAACTGAAACAGTTGTTATATCAGGGATTTTCTATTTCTTGCACGAGTACTAAAAGTTAATTTGACAAAAGTAAAGGTCTGATTATTACTGTTAAGACCTGAATTCATATCCAAGCTAAATTTCCTAAACCTGTTGATTATAATATGCAGATCCTTTCCCAAAAAATTTAATTTCATAGAAAAGTTGTTTCATTTCCATAATTCCATTCAAAAAGTTAAACTTTCATAGATTCAGGGCCTACAATTTAAACGAATTCAAGTATTTATTTGTTTATTTTTACATAATTTGAGCTTCCAGCTCATAAAACCCACAAAAACAAGATTTGAAAAAATTAGAATACTGTGAAGAAATCATTTACTTTTCAGTTTTTGCAGGGAAAAAAGAGAAGGACTGGACTGTTGGCCAGTGGTCTAATTTTTTGAACTCCTGTTTTTGTGGGTTTTATGATCTGGAAGCCCAAATTATGTAAAAATAAATACTTAAAATCATTTAAATTGTGGGCCCTGAATCTATAATATATGAAAGTTAACTTTGTGAATGGAATTATGGAAATTAAACAACTTTTCCATGAAATTAAATTTTTTGAAAGGGTCTGTGTATATATGTATTAAATCACAGTAAATGTATGGCTTTACCATTTTGTGTACTTTTAAGGGATTTTATTCATAATCCATATTTACAGGTTAAAATACCTTACAGTCTAATGATTGTTCGCACAGAAATGCTAAAGCTTGTATCTGCTTTTTTAATTTATTGTTCCAATAGCAATGTTTACAGATGAAAAAGGTTTGACTACTTTATCTGACAGAAAGTTGAAGTTCATATTTGTGACCTTCAGTTGATAATCATATTTTTTATACATGTTATATTGTTGTTGCTCCACATGCTGTAGCACGCATTAAAACTTCATTATAACTCGTGGATTAGCTACATTATTGGTTTTATATCAAGACTCTTAAGTGAAGTTGATCTTACCCTCAAATATTTGTTCTGATTAAATTGAATAGATCTATTTTTTGGTAAAGCTTTTATTTTGGTCAATATATATATATATTTTACACTTATTAACAAAATCAGTTTTAGATGGATTATTATTATTATACCAAATCTAAGAAGCCAATTAAGGAAACAAATGAAAATGTGGTGTTGACACCAAACATACCTGTTAACTGGCAGTGATTCATTCACATTAGTAAAGTGTATGATCAATGAAGCATTAAGGTGCTAATGATCATTAATTCCATGTGTAGTAGGTTGACACCATTACTAGAACCAGATGTGTTCTGTGTAGGAGGCCTGAAGGCTGCCAGATGTTCTATTTCTATTTTGGGGGATATTTAAATCTTTAATTTGAGATATGTGTGTCTATTTGAGACTTAACCTCATCTGTGATGTGTTAGTGGGTGGAGTTTAGTTTTCTATCAGTTGGAGGCGCTGCTGTGTCATGTTTGGAGGTAAAGGTCAGTGGTGGCAATGCATTTAAATCATGACATTATTAGTGTGTTGTTGGCCAGGTAAGTTACTGTATTCAGCTCCATTAGATGAGTTCTTTAAAGCACTGGTTTATTAGATCAGGTGGAAACAGTGAAAAAGTTAGTTTACGTCAGTGTTGAACAATCTTGATGAATCGTCATTGCATTCTGCTAATGAACCGTAATTTAAAAAAATACTCGCATCAGTGTTATTTTTGAAGAAGTAATGTTTGTTTATTATTTAAATTGTTTTACACTATTTTTGGAGAAATTCAGGCAGCTTTGATTGGCTCATGTGGCCTCTGCTCTTTACATTCTTTGAGGACAACTGAACTGATTTTTAAGGCAACTTTTACCTTTCCTACACTGAATGGTTCAGTTCATTTCAAATAATGCATTTTATTTTTTTAATTGTTCATGTATTTAAATTTGATATTTTAAATACTTTTATTCACGTAGGGATAAAAAAAAAAGTTACATATTTCATCATCAAAGTGAAAGTCCTAGAAACACATACTGTATCTTCAAATTTACTAAACGTATGCACTGTTAATAAATAACATTAAAATTCTACTTTTAAAATCTGTCTAATGTGAGTTTGAAGCAGACGTTTGGGTTAAACCAACAGTAATTCCAGCAAGATTCTTTTTTAATTTTATGTTAAGTTTTCATTTATTCAGACAACTGTTTCTTAGGAAATCTACTTTGACCTCCTCACATGTTTCAACTGTTAACTGCCAGTTTTTGTCAGAAGTGTCTGCTGATTGCTTTGATGTTTTCCTTGACTTTTGCATAGTATTCCCAGCAAGATTCTACTTTAATAATATTTTAAGGTTTAATTTGTGTTCTTTTTGACTATAGAATAAAATAAGAATAAATAGAATCTTGCTGGAATTACTATGCAGAAGTCAAGGAAAACATCAAAGCGATCAGTGGACGCCTCTGACAAAAACTGGCAGTTGCCAGGAGATCAAAGTGGATTTCCAAAGTAACAATTGTCAGAATAAATGAAACGTTAACATTTTAAACCAACAGGTTAAAACTTACAGACCATTATAAGCTCAGGTTAACTCCATGCAGCCGGGGCGTTGTTTACATTTTAAGCTTCCACTATGATGTGGTGCCAAGTTTAAAGCTACACATGGGCACGCCTCAGTCCTGCTTACAGCAGCCACAGAGTAAGAATCATCCAAGCTAATTCTAAAGGGATTGAGATCTTTATTTAGCCTAATGCAGCACAGTGCTAACTGTCCAACTTAATCCAGAGTTAACCCTGGGCACAACATGACAGGTGAACATAACCCTCGATGGTGTTACTGCAGCTTCCTCAGACGTGACTGTTGCTAGATTAAGACACAGGCAGAGTTTACAGGAGATAAACTAATAAACTGATAAATAAAACTGCCACAAGTCTGAAAGAAGGAGAAAGGTGTTTAAAGACGAAGGGTGGGGCAGGTTTTGGGTGTTCAGTCGAGGCTGTAAAGGAGGAATGTAACAAAGTCGTCTTCCTGTCCGGTTTGTGGATTTCAGGGATGTAAAGATGGGGTTGTTTTTTTTTAGGCATTGTAAGAAGAAGAGGAGACGTTTCCACCATGGCCTGTCCAGTTGGTGTGGATAAACTGACCAGGCTTGGACAGCAGCTCATACGTGTGAGCTCCAAAGTAATCTCTCTGAGCCTACAGAGGACACACACAACACAGTGTGCATTAGAAAGCAATCCAGTATTAATGTGTATTCCCTATTTACGTTTTCATCTGTGGAAATTTCAAAATGATTTAGAAGCTGCATTTGCAATAAAAAGCACTGTAAACGCACAAATCATGGAGGGGCACATGTTTGGAAAACTGTGACGTGGTGATTACGTAAGGCTCCAAATGCTCTAACGTTAAAATATGTTAAACCATAAAGTTTCTGGTCTTTTTAGGAGTAACGTAAAAAAAAAAAAAAAAAAAAAAAACTGTAATACACATAACTAAATGCTAAAACTTTGGCTTGTAATGCTACCTGACTGTAGACTCAATGGGAGCAGGGTGGAGTATCCCCAACATCAAACATATGTGACTGCTGATTGGCTGAATCTTCAAAAACCAACAAATTAAATAGATATTACATGTAATCGATGGCTAAACGTTAATATAAAATAAATGACTAATGACGTTACTTAAACAAATCTGTAACAAAGTTTAATTATTTCCTTTAGAGCTATGATCTAAAGTGTGTTTATGTGATGGATTTTCAACCTTGAGGCCATAGCACCATGTGGGGTTGCCTGAAATGTCTAATAATAGTAAAATACAAAAATTATATTTTTTTAATTAAAAGTACTAGTAGTGAAAATGAAAAGCCTTTGCTTCTTTCTACTCCTTTTCGGACAAGATATATTGAATAGGAGTTCAGTGTATATTTTAGTTATTATGGTATTAAATTGTTGTTTGCCCTGAAATAAATAAATAAAAAACATTTTAAATGTATTTCGCACAATTAAAGAGCAGAAAGACGTAGAAAACGCTGAGCTTAAATAATTATTCTTTTTCAAATTAAAACGCCACACGCAATTTCAAATAATTGCATTTCTATATATTTTTTTTCCACTTTCTCAAATATAACTGGTTAAAATAAAATGCAGTATACAAATATCTGAGCTAGCGCATATTGTAAATCTCCGGGCGTCGCCAGTGTGATATAAAAATGGGGTCATGACAAGAAAAAGGTTATTTAGCACTCACTATCTAAGGATTACCATTTACATATTGATAAATATATTGAAAACTGCTACAAACCTACACTACTACTACACCCTTTGCACTGCTACAGCCCTAAATCCTAGAGAGTCCTTCACCACACAGACACACTCTCTAATCTGATTGGCCGGCTGCTCACTGCACCATCTGCTCCACCGTCGGCACAGTCTCTCTTACCTGGAGGAGGTTGGCCGGCAGCTGCTCGTGTCTGTAGCCGTCGTAGAAGGACAGAGCTGTGGTGAAGCAGGGCATGGGGATGCCATGTTGGACTCCAGTACTGACGGTTCTACGCCATGACTCCTACACACACACACACACAGAAAGAAAGAAATAGAAGAGGATTCCACCTGTCAGCTCTCAATCTCAAGCTTTATTTATACATTGTTTTTCAATTAACACATTTAGGGTGACCATATTTAAATTTGCAGAAAAAGAGGACACGGGCCGACCTTTGTAAACTCTAAGTAATCAACGTTTTCTTGAATCTACCTTCTACGTAATGGCAAAATACTATATATTAGATAAGTGACTTGTTATTGTCCATAAGGTTTAAAAAATAATTTCTCTCTTTGTAACAAAGGATTTAAAAAAATGACTGCAGTTAATCACGTTTATTAGACATTATAACATTCTGTCCTTGAAAAAAAGTCATAAACCTTCTTGAAATCTCTCAATCATTGAAACAATGAGAAACTTCTCATCCTAGAAATAAAATAAAGTTTTTTAAAATGCAAAAAAAAGAAGAAAAAAAACTCAAGCCTTAAAGAACATTAATAATCATTAAATAAATATACACTTCAATAAATAACTATCAGAGTTTGCAGCGGCATCGTTAAAGATTCCAAGTGCTTGTAAAATCCGACGTGAAAAGAGGACATGTCAGGGTAAATCTGGACGTATGGTCACCCTAACTTAGTTTTATATTTACTGAAACTATCTGAGATCATATAAAAATAAATAAAATACAACTAATTGCTGATACTACTTTTGTAGTGATGTTTAAAATGCCTGCCTTTAGATAAAGTTATTATGTAAATAAAATCACAAACAGCTGTTAAGAACACTGTATAGAGTCTGATTAGAGATGATGAAGGAGGAACCAATAAGAGAACGATTCATGGCACTATTATTGCATAAAGATGTTTCACACACAGTGGTTGTTGGGTCACTTCTTCCTTCCACGTACCTGACAGTCTTGCACAGCGTTGGAGAAAAAATTGTCCAACAGTAGATTCTGCAGCTCAGCGTCCCTGTCGAACGCCTCCTTGATTTTACCCAAGAACACACTGACAAAGAGGAGAGACACTACATTAATAAAATACATAATTAATGAGGTAATGCTGTAACAGATACACCTCTGTTCTCAGGGAACCTTTCAGGTGATACAGGTACAATGTTTATCACGTGTTGCAACATGCTAGCATGATTACACAGAACCAAACAGCTGCAATCTTCACTTCCTCATTCCAATCTTTTAGATTTCTCACTCTTGCAGAACACAGGGAAGTTAGAGACAAATGTTGCTTTTGTCTCTTTACGGGTAAGTTCATGCCTAAAACAAATCTTGATGACCTGAAGTCACACCAAGTGACACCACATTCACAGTGTTGCACTACGAGGGTGTGAGGACAGACGTACCTTCTGATGATGCAGCCTCCTCTCCACATCAGAGCGATGGCGCCGTAATTCAGCGACCAGCCGAACTCTTTGGCCGCCTGGCGCAGCAGCATGAAGCCCTGCGCGTAGGAAATGATCTTGGAGGCGTAAAGAGCCTGAAGAGGGAAAATGTAACGTTTGCATCATGAATCAGATGAACAACAAGGTCCAATAGTATGGGTGCAACGATTTTTAACAATCCTGACCTGTCGATTCCTTCTTTTTTCTCTAACTGACATCATACACATTGAATGTTACAATCTTATTTTATTGTAAAACATTGAACAATACCCGTGAAACAATAAAAGCATGTTTCTTTAACTGCACATTAAGGAGTTATCTCAAACATAAATGAAAGGTTTAGATCATTGCTGTCCAAAATACTAAATTATATCAGTTCCTCTAGTCTTTGATTTGTCACATTTGAAACACATTACACTGCAGAGCTGTTTTGAGCTTTTTGACAAAAATAAAGTGCACAGCAGTATTTTGGTTTTACAAATAAAGAAAATCCCAAGGTTTGGGGTAGATGATAAAATAACAATCTACACTAATGCAGTGGCTTTGTGGATAATTAAATGGAGCAATATTAATCTAAAAATAACTTACAGGATTAAAGCTCCTAAAAGTCAAACATTCTACAAAAAATAAATAAAGTGCAGCATGTCAATGAATAATGAGTAGAATGAACATGGCACAGGTCACTTGTACATTAGCAGCAGCTTTTTATTGATGTCTAAAGCCATGAATTGCATCATTTTAAACGTAGTCGCTTTGTTCTTTTCACTGTCATCAGTACCAACAGCGACCCACAGGCTCTTTGGTCTCGCTAGCTTTAGCATTAGCTTGATAGCTAGCTTCAGATGCTGCATACTCAGCGGTGTGGTGGTTTCTTACATGGCTAATGTGATAGCAGCTTGTTTGCAGCCCCACCACAACTTCTTTCTGCATTACACAAATTACAAATTGGGATCCTTTGCTCTCTTTTTTGTGTAAAACAGCTGAACTGTCGACATGCTAGGTTGACCATGCCTCTGCGACTGTTGTTGTCATCCCGTGTAGCAGACTAATGTCCACATGACATGGTGGGCGGGGCCTGTCAGTCATTTCACTGTGGCTGATTTTAAGACCTTTGCGGTGCATAAGATCAGTTTCATATGCGAGGATCGGCCGATCCCTCAAAAATTAATTCAAAAAGCTTTCATTCCTAATTTCTAACCACATGTCCAGCCTGTGACATGCTGTATGTTCACCTTTCTGATGTCTTCCAGGAAGCTCGCCTTGTTCCCGCTGAATTTAACCCCCTGGGGCCCCGTGAGGCTCCTGCTGGCTTCCACACGCTCATCCTTCAGAGAAGATAGACATCTGGCAAAGACAGCTTCCCCTGAAACAGAGACGGTCTGTTAGTGTTGTGCATACGTCACACTAGTGCTGTGCAATACAGAGAACATTTTATATCACAATATAGGTAGATTTATATCCTGATAATGACATATATCAAAATATAGTATTTCTTCTTTAAAATTACATAAAATGAATGGAAAATTTCTATTTATTACATATTTTATTGTATATAAAAGTAAACTAAGAAAAATTAAAACATCCCATAATAAATGGTACTTCGTTTTTAGGAATCTTCTTGCTACATGTACTGTTGTCACGTGTTCTGATTTGTATGTGGAAATGCCATCAGGGGGCAAAAAAACAATAAAGGCCACTTTTAAACTGTACCTGTAGTGACATTTACTTGCAAGCTCCATCAAAGATCATACAGTATATGATTGAGGTTTCATTAAGTTCTATTCTGTAAAACAGTGATTCTCAACTGGTGGGTCGCAGACCTGCACTGGGTGGGTCGCGGACACCTGGTCAAAAATAAATAAATACTCAATGTCTCATGTTGGACTTGTCTTTTATTTTGCAAGGCTTGCTGTGAAATGTACGCTTCACAGGAAAATATACATAATCTTTTTAAAAACAAATGTACATGTGTGTTTTCAACAGCTATTTATAAAAAACTAAATTTGGTTTGATTAATTGGGTCGCAAATTAATGACCGTGGAAAAATGTGGGTCCCAGGGTGAAACCAGTTGAGAACCCCTACTTCTACAGCAGTAGGAGATAAATGAACACTTTAATTTGTGAGACACATTTGTAGCTATTTTGCTTGGAAGAGTCATATTGGCTGTAGTGACACAGTTTGTAACAGGGTTAACGATAGGGCTGCACAATTCATTTTAATTGTGATCACGATTTTGGTTGCCACGATTAAATTAACCTGATCATCTGCAATATTTACACTTAAAATACGAGCTCTGCACTCTGTAATAGTGTATTTATTCAGTTAGTCTTTGGATTTTAAACTCTTGGGTTAATCTTATTTTATGAGTATAACTTTTATTTAAAGCTTCATTTTGCACTGTAAACATATTGTTTGTTTAAAAGTAGTGTAATAAAAACAGATTTATTTTTTTTCCCCTATCATGATAAATAATTGTGATTATAATCATGATCATCATTTTGGCCATAATGGTGCAGCCCTAGTTAACAATAGAGGATTATATCGTACGTTAAGACGTTTTTATATCGCACAGCATTACATCACATGATTATCTCACACAAAAACAAAGGAGGGTAAATAAACATTACAACTTTCTAATCTCCTATATTAAGTACCAGCAACAGTTGTTCTCTGTGTCATTTCCATGAAGGTGTGCCCCCTTAGAGTTAGTGTAGAAAAAAACCAAACAATGGTTGCCAGGAAACAAAAGGATCATTTCCTCTCCAAAGGAAAAAAACTAAACCTGCAGGATCAGCATGACTTGCTAAAACCTGCACGTCAGTGTGTAAGGCAATGAATCGACACAAACAGTCCACAATATGAGGAATGTTTTCCCTGTTGGTAGTGAAATCAATCGGAGCGCATTGAGCACACGTTTGCTGACGGACCAGTTCTCACACAATGAGAGCTTCTGTCCTGGTTTCATCAACATTTCCATCACAGCAGGAAGCACCGCACCATCACATCAGACTCACTCACTGAACACACTAGGAACGTTCACAAATTAGCTCTTTGTTGAGCATATTCATGTAAATCAACATTACTCATAGGGCTGGGCGATATGGACCAAAACTTATATCTTGATATTTCTTCTCCAATGTCACACAGACACATTTATTAACAAACAGCAGCACAATATGTTCCACTTTTGGATTTTTCTCCTCTATGGGACAGCACGTGTGAGTGAGTTCTGTAGTGTGACTTGTTTGGGGGAAGGTCTGGGTTAGAACTAGGGCTGAACAATTTTGGAAAATAATGTAATTGCGATTTAATATGCGATTACTTTTTCAAGGGCCTCTTGTCATGTATTTTTCAATGAACACAAGAAATAAATCAATCTGTTTCATAATATACAATTTCAGATTTTTTAAAACTTTAAATAAATATAAAATGTACATTTTAAAGCACAGATTACAACAATAAAGCAAACAAATCTGTGGCTTTACCTCTTCAGCACGCTCTGAACTCAACAGGACAGTCGATAAATAAATAAAATAAACAGATATTAAAAAAAAAGTTACTAAAATGAAGGAAAAGTAAGGAGAACTAATATCTGCTTTAACCAATTAGACGTTTTTTTAGGTAAATCAAACTCCCAACAAACTTAAAATAAATTATTACTTAAAAAAATAAATAAAATTGCAGCCTTTGCGAGTAGAAAATCACGTTTTAGGATATCACAATAATATCGCAAATGCAATTAATCGTTCAGCCTTAGTTAGCACGCATTCAGAAATCCATCCAACTGTGCTTTTTAAGCTGTTCTGAAAAGAAAAGAAAGCAAGGACTCCTAAAACGAGTATTTTAAAACAAAATGTGCTATAAAAGGGAAAATACACTATATGGTCAAAATAGAAAACTTGATATATCTTCAATCTCGATAATATAGCTCAGGCCTAATTATTCATCAATAAGTTTTCACTTGGTCCTTTTATTTGCAGATGTACCATAAATACCTCATGTTTAAATAAAAGCTTCATTCTCCACCTGTGCACACACTCAGACTGTCTAACAGCCACAGCAAAGACCAAATCCAAATCCCTATTATGTCACCAGGAAAAGCCTCCAATCTTCTTACTGACACACATTCATCATCATCATCATCATCATCATCATCATCACTCCCTCCAAGACGTTCAGTGACCACAGTGAGTAAACAGTATCCACAGCAGCTCTACTGCCCTGTAATTTAACAATCCTGAGTTTCACCCTCAGCAGACATGTATGGTGGACATTTGAGGACATCCTCAGGTCTCAGCAAAACCTGTCAAATGACACGGCCTCAGGCTTCAAAATAAAAGTCGTCAGACTCGACGGCCTCAGGACGTAAAACACAACAACGTGACGTTGTAATTTGAAGAAACCGGAAATACACATGACATCATCATATGTGATGCTTCAGATACATGAGTAAGTTGAAAGCTGCTAACATATATCAACGTTTAATTTAACAATGTATTTATTAATCAAACAATACATCAATATAGCTCAAATTTTAAAAAATAAAAAGGAAAGAACGGCTTTTCAACTTCTTTCTTCATGTGTACTTCCGGTTAGGGCTGAACAATTTTGGAAAGTAATCTAATTGCAATTTTTTTCCTTCTCAATATTACAATTGCGATTTAATTAGTGATTTTTTTTTTTTTCAAGTTCCTCTTCTCGTGTCTTTTCAACAAACAATCAATAAATCAATGTAATGTGTTCTAATAAACAGTATCAGATGTATTACATATATATATACTTGTTTCTTATAGGCTAAGCTTATGTTAAGATTAAGGAAAATGAAGCATAAATTAATATTAATATTAAAGGCAGTTTATTTATATACTTAAATTACTGTTGTAAACACAAATACTTTGACGTCTTGTAAACATTAACCACGACAATGTCAGAAAATTCTGCCAAACACAATTAAAAACTTAAGTGCAGGAAAAGTAAGGAGAACAAATAAGTGCTTAAACTAATTGCACTTTTTTTTTTTGGTAAATCAAAGTCCCAATAAACACAATATAAACAAGTGTAAAAAGGCCAGAACTTTTCATGAATATTTTGTATTTCATTTTTTAAACGCAGCCTTTGCAGTTAAGAAATCTTTTTTAATCATATCGCGATATTATCGCAAATGCAATTAATCTTTCAGCCATACTTCGGGTTCTTTCAAAATAAAACGGCATGTTGTGTTGCACGTACAGTGGCCGCTGAGTCTGAGGCATTTGGTGGAGGTTTTGCTGAGTCATGAGTCCGTTTGGTCTGATAAATGACAGGTTTTCATGATACGTCACTCTGAGAGAGTAGGCGTGGCTAAGGCTGTTTCTCAAGCTCTCAGTTTTCCTTAAAGCAGCCACGCAGGACGACAAAAGGAAACTTCCTCCTCGTATGATAAAGTATTTCTTCCTCTTACCGATCAGAGTGACTGGCGTGCCGTACTCCAGAGCTGAAATGGCCGTCCACTTCCCCGTTCCTTTTTGTCCAGCGCTGTCACGGATCTTAGGCAGCAGGTGTGTGCCGTCAGCATCCTTGAACTTCAGGATGTCTGCTGTGATCTCAATCAGGAAGGAATCCAGCTCTGTTTTGTTCCAGTTATTAAAAGCCTGAGTTGTTAAAGCACAAAAGGGATGAAATAAAAAGGTAAGAATAATAATAATAATAATAATAATAATGGCTTTTAAGGGGATTTGTCAGAGTGAAGCCCACCTCTGCCATGTCATCATGGTCCATACCCAGAACATCCTTCATCAGGTGATAGGCCTCACAGATCAGCTGCATGTCTCCATACTCAATGCCATTGTGCACCATTTTCACAAAGTGACCTGCTCCCTCGTCTCCAACCTGGCAACGCCGTAAACAGAAGAGACCACATCGTCCATCTTCATAAACAACACACAACCTCCACAAACATCTAACATAAACCAACTTTAACGTTGTTCTCACCCAATCACAGCAGGGCTCTCCAGTTCCAACCTTGGCAGCAATGCTCTGAAAGATGTCCTTAATGTATGGCCTATAAAGAAACACAAGGTGTGATCATGTTATTACATGATTATAACATATTACTGTGATATAACAGGGCCCAGTCACACAATATTCTGTGCAATCTTTATGCAAAGTGCAAATGTTAACGCAAAAAATGTGAAAACATTTCTTTTAATCCATTTTAGATGAATAAAACAAAGCGATAATAAATGTCAAATAAATTGCAGTTCTGTAGAAAAAGCCTGATAGCAGGGTTTGTGTGTGTGTGTGTGTGTGTGTGTGTGTGTGTGTGCCCCTCCAGGGGCTCAACAAGGTTTCAGTGTCACTGTATGTTTTGGTCATTTGTTAATAAAAGTATAATTAAAAAAAATAAGTGGTCATTCAATTTTCATTATTAAATTCAAAAATTAAGATTGAAATGTGAGGCTTTTTTTTTTTTTAAATCAGGGTCAAGAAGGGATAAATACAACTTTAATAACCAGTTGATTTTTATTGATGTTTCTAAAAAACAAAAAATAAGGTTTTTTTTTCAAATTGTGCAACCAGAAGTCGTTTATTTCAAAGTAAGAGCATGTATAAAGACAAAGCGGTTTCTGTAAAAGCACCAAAATAAGAATTCTAGCCGTGGTTTCTCTAACTCAGGCTCAAATGTCGTTGGAACTTTACTCTGACCTGATTTTTTTACTTGGCAAAACAAAGCTCGCTGCATATCACACTAAAGTGGGAGTGGAATCACATTCTTTTTCCTAAAAAACAGTATTTTATTGTTTGGAAAAACGACATACTGATCCATGTCCATCATCAACTTCTGTTACACAGAGATACGGACATTATTTCTCTCTCCTACACAGCATCGTCCTATACCGTCATAGGTGCTCTTACTTTGAAAAAAGCTACTTTTGGTCACACAATATGAAAAAACAGGCATGTGCTTTGTTTCTGTCTTCTCACATTTGATTTTTTGTTTTTTGGAAAACAAAAAAGTTTTGTTTATTCCTTCTTGACCCTGGAATAGAAGATTGATGTTTAATTTTAAAATAGGAATTAATTACCCACTCAATCATTGATTTTAATGAGCTTTTCCCTGAAACATCTGACATAAGTGGGGACTAATGTTATTCAATGCTGTTATTCAAATGTTTTCCTTTTAAATCTATTTCAAAGGAGGAAATAGAAAGTAGCAGTACTGTAGTAAGTTAAGGCTCCAAGTTGTATTGTAAAATAAGGGTGTAAGAAAAAAATCAATTCTGTGATATATTGCAATATTTCACTGTGCGATTGTTGAATTGATCCAAAAAAAATGTCCAAATCAATTTTTTAAAACATGTTTTTCAACGAAAAGAAAAAATATCAAATTGCGCAAACATATACACACATTTTTTTTTTTTTAAATATAATTTAAAAACTTAACAAAATCAGAAAAACATACCACTTGTTTTTAATATTGGCACTCACCATTTACTTTAAATTGTATTTTATGCCATTTTGTACAAAAGGTGAAATTTGTAAATACTGATATTGTGATACATATTGCGTTGTTTAGTATCAGGATAGATCGTATCATCAGATTCATGGCAATGCACAGCCCTAATTGTAAATGCAGAAGTGTGTCCCCCTCCCTGTGTCCTACCAAGCCTCTTGATGCCCCCCGGGCATGAGTGACGGTCCATATCGAGCCCCTTCCTCTCCACCACTGACTCCACTGCCAACAAACAGCAGGCCTTTCTCCTTCAGACTCTTACATCTCCGCTGTGACACACACACACACACACACAAACCATCAGCCTGATCCCAACAAAGACTTCCATCGACTGTGTGGGTTTTTTAAATGACTCACTGTTGTGTCTCTGTACTCAGAGTTTCCTCCATCAATGATAATATCACCTGCTTCCAGAAGAGGAACCTGTGAAACGACAAATTCCCGTGAGTTTAACAGGTTCTTCAGACACTAGAGCCACAAACCAACAGCCCGCACCAGTTTGTCGATGAAGTCGTCTACAGCCTGTCCAGCTTTGACCAGCAGGATGATCCTCCTGGGCTTCTTCAGCTTGGACACCATGTCCTCCAGGGACTCGGCACCGATCACCTTGGAGCCCTTGGCCTCGTTCTTCAGGAAGTCGTGCACCTTGGACACAGTGCGGTTGAAGGCGCACACCTGTGGGAATAAGATGGATGCTATTTTAGATCACATGTGTCAGACTCAGATGTTTGTGAGAGATGGCAAGATTTGTGGAAATATTGAAAGTTCTTTCCACAATTTGAAATGAAAAGTGACTGCATGCAACACACAAGCCCCTAAAATATAGCAGTTTCATTAAATTGCTGAATTTGTCCATCTATAACTGGATTCCTTGGTAATTTACACAATAATTAATTTCTTCTCTGTCATTTTCACTTTCTTCTGCGGGCCGAATTTGATGCTCTAAAGGGCCGGATTTGGCCCCCAGGCCTCGAGTTTGACTCATGTGACCTAAGGAGTATAGAATGGGTAATTATAAAGCATTAAAATATAATCACATGGCAATTCAAGGTGAAAAGAAGTAGTAACTTCATTTAAGGAAGTGTTAAAAAACAAGCAAAATATTTTGTTAATTTTCTTTGAATAAAAGTTTTTTTTCTCTCTCTCTGTGTTTGAGAAACGTGCTGCATTCTGTGAATTTTGGTGGCTTTATTTGTTTCCCACTCTATACTCCTGAGGCCACATGTCAAACTCAAGGCCCGGGGGCCAAATCCGGCCCTTTACACAACAGCAGGGGTGTCAAACTCATTTTAGTTTAGGGGTCAAATACGGAGCAGTTTGATCTCAAGTGAGCCACACAGATTTTATGTTAATTACAACATTATTGTGCACTAGTTTAATTAAGTGAAAAAAATGTGTCATAATTTGAGGAAAATTGATGGATTTTGTAAGAATTTTGAGTTTTTTCCAACTGTTTGACATTAAAAATGACTAATCATGTGATATAAGCACAGGGAAATCTGTGAACATCTGCAAATATTCATTTACATAATGATTCATGTTTTCTCTGTCATTTTTACTTTCCCCTGCGGGCCAAATTAAATGATCCAAAGGGCCAGATTTGGCCCCCGGGCCATAAGTTTGACATATGCACCACAGGAGAAAGTAAAAATGAGAAAACATGAATTATTATAGTAGTAGATATCTCAAATCAACTCCACAATATTTTTAGTAGTAGTTTCTCCTTTATTTATATCACATGAATGCAGTCATTTTTAATTGCAAATTGTGGGAGAAAAACTCAATTATTCACAAATCTTGCAATTTCTCACAAACAATTCCATTAAATACAGAAAAATCGATATGATTTTTTTTTTTTTAAGTGAATTGAATTGATATTAAAAACTAGGACACAATGAGTTCGACACACGTGGTTTTAGATGTTAAATAAGATAAGTGAGCATCTTACCACAAAGCCGTGGTCATTCATGTTCATGATGAGGTTCTGGCCCATAACAGCCAGACCAATCAGAGCAATGTCTGCTCTGTGGAGATAAAGAAGAAGAACATCAGGCTTTTTCTCAACACATTGGATAATTTACCTTCATTTCTCTTTAAAAACTCACAATGAAAAAAAACCCTGTTGATTGCAACACAACCTCTACAGATTACACCGTGAAAGTCAAACACGGCCACAATTATTACTTAAAATAACCCCATACATCAACTACAGCTTCAAGTATTCAGTTAAACAGTGGGTTAAAAACTTACTGAGCCATTGTTGTTGTGTTCGGGAAGAATAAAAGTAAAGAGTCCAAATGACAGTCTGCTTCACACGCTCGTCTCTCCACTCAGATTTCTCCACTTCCTTGTTCTCAGCTTAACTATACTGAATAATACTGTAAGCTACGCCCCCTTACGCTGTTGACCAATCAGAGCGAGCCACAGTTACCAACGTCATGCCTATTACGTTCTCTGATTGGTCAGTAATGCTCAGCAGAAAGATGTCATGTCTTTTATTGGCTGAGCTGGCAGTCAATCATATTATACGACCCACGCCCACATGTTCATCATGTTATTGCATAACGAGGAGATTCTCAACGTGCGGGGCGCGTTTTTTTCTTTTATACCCCAGCAGAACCTCAACTTTATAAAAGCACTTTTCAATCTCATTGAGTTAGAATGGTCAAATAAGAATTTAAGTAATTAGTTGAGTGTGTCCCACACCCTAGCTTCCAGATATGAGGCGCCTATTGTAAAGTTGTGCATGATAAAATAAACTGCAACTTTTTGCTACATTTAGCAAACCAAGTTTTAAAAATGTATGTGAATTTGATACTTTTGACCAGATTTCCAGCAATATTTGGGAAATTTGTGATATTTTTATTTATCTTGTAGAGATATAAAGTCCATGTTAAATCTATATGTTAGATATTAAACCTAAATGTAAAATTTAAATCCTACATTTGAATGTAAATGTTCAATCTAAATCTAAATGCTAAATGTTGAATATAAATCTCACTCATTCGCGTCAATGGGTAAATTTGCACGTTAGCTAAACATTTAGTTTCATCCGTGACTTTTAGATTTAACATTTAAATTTATATTTAACATTTATAATTTGGTTTACCGTTTAGATTTAACATTGACATTATATTTTTAAGAGAAAAAAAAACATCACAAATTTCACAAATATTGCTGTAAATCTAATTCAAAGTAACAGAAGAAAAATTTACGTACGTTTTGTTGCTAAATGTTGCCAAAAGTTCCTGTTTATTTTATTTTACGTTGACCAGTTCAAACTGCACAACAAAAACTATGACAAATCCAAAAATAGTTTTGGGAAAACCTAAATGGCTCGGTGCAGGTGAAGGAGGACATTCCAGATCCAGACCTCTAGCATCTAGGTTCCCAAAATGGGGTACGGGTACCCCCAGGGGTACGCAAATTGTCATAGGGGGTACATGAATAAAAAAATAAAAAATTGGAAACTAAAATATAAATGGACCAGCAGTCAGGAGCCTCCATGCATTGCAACAAACTACACATTAGTCGATGTAAGACTACCCATGGTAACAGATTACTATTCTTTTTTTAAATTATTATTATTATTATATATCATTCCTCAACAGGAAAGGTAAAATTCACTGTAGGGCTACATTGTATGTGACATTACATCAGTGGTTCCCAACTTTTTTTGGGTCGTGACCCCATTTTAATATCACACATTTTTGGTCTTTCTTTCTTTTTAGAATTAGCTTTTGATCATGTTTGTTGTTGCCAGGATTAATGCACAAAGTGACAATATGCATCAGTTCAGATATTTTTATTCTGAATTTTAGTTGAACTAAATTTATATTGAAGAAAGTGAAAGAATAGAATGCAGATGTTTAAAATTGTTGTGTGTTTATGTGTGTGTGATGTTAAAAGAATAATTAAAACATTTTTAAAAATACATTTCGTTTGAATTCCAGGCGATGCCACATGGGGTCATGACCCCCAAGATTGAAAAACACAGCATTTTATTAATATATATTTTTAAGTGTGCAGAAGTAGGGGTTACATGGTTTAAGATTGAATGTCTGAAGGTGTACGGGATGGTGAAAACTTTGGGAACCACTGCTCTAACCTACACTATTCTCTCTGTTATCAATATTTTTACAGTGGGGATAGTAAATTGCCTTTACCAAAGAGAGAAGACTGGGGTAAGATGAGCCATCCCTTGTTGCTAGGAAACGGTAAAAAAAACAAAAAACTGACAACATATTTTTACGAGGAAGGCATTAATTCATGGAGTCTGTGACTCTGTGAAGGTAAGAAAAGCATTTTTCACTCTTGAAAGTGAATTTAGTCAATCCAAACTTTCATGATAATTGTGTTTAGACCAAAATAGATCATTTTAAATTTGTTTTATACATCAGTTGTGGTATTTATGAGCAACGACATGAGGTAATAAACCTTGCATAAAAATGCACCATTTAGTGGTGTGGACTGATAAAGTTAAAATGGTAGCTCTGGGGTAAATTGAGCCTTACTCTGTAGTGCACTTACTAAGTGTATTTTGACTGTAGCCTATATGTATTATATATTATATTAAGATTCTGCATTTGTATGATTACAGAGTGAACATCATGCCTCGTGTATACCGTATAAGCACAAAACAAGGAGTGGAGCCACCATTGATGTAACCTTTACTCTGAAAGGAACCATTTTGCCTCATCTCACCAGGATTAAAGTCCTACTGGAGCCGAAAAAATACCTTCTTATTGAAGACGATACACAGTGTATTGAATTCTATGCAGTTAAAATTATATAGAATAATGTTTGATTTGATTTGATTTATATTCATCATGTAAATGGCAACTTAAAAACAATTTAAAATAAAACAAAATAAATTCAAATCAAGAAATAACAACAAAACAGTATCTTGCATCTTCAAATTCTTACGCATCTCAGTTTACATGAACACAACGTTATATAAAGAAGATTTTTATTTTTTTAGTTCATGTATTTGAAAGGCTACAAGAAGCAACTTGAATTTGATAACACATGATCATGTGATCAACACATGCTAATTGCTCATTTCTTGCCACACATAAAACATGCATATTTAACCTGCACATTGGTGGTTTAATGAATTTGTCCCCACACAATTAAAATCTCTATTTTCTTCCAGAATAGTGTTTTTGTTGGTTTAGTTATTATACCAGGGATTTAAAACTTAAGGTTAGCCACAGGTGCAGAAAAGTTGATGGTCTGTAGATGTTGCAGGAGATGAAGTATAAGGTGGTTGAGTAATTTATTTTTAGGTTAACAAATTATATCATCATTCCACTTGTCATTAATCATTAAGAGCCTCTGTAACCAAATAATAAGTCTTTATTTAAGTTTTTCTTTAAAGCAAAAGGGAGCCATTGCAAAAGAGTCAAAGAGCCACATTAGGCTCCAGAGCCACAGGTTGCAGACCCCTGGTCTAGAAAGAGCCACTGAAGTGAGAGAAGGGGCAAAATAGACAGAATGACTGAACAGGTACACTGACAAACAATAAAATATACCTTTGAAAAAGACAAGCTATGATGGAGTAGCAGAGGCTAAAATGATTCTCTCATCGCATATTAATAATCTTGCAGACAGGTTTATTTACTTAATACCGTCAAATGCAGAGAACTTTCCTACGAGTTTTCAAAGCAAAAAAACATCCCTGTGATGGACAGATGGTCAGCGAAGAACAAACAGGTAGTCTGAGATATTCAACATGGAGACCTATCTACAGTAAATATGTAGAAGAAAATCTAAACTCATTGGTATTTTAGTAAGAAAATATTATTGGTGTCACTGTTAACATAACTTTTTTTTCCAGGAGTGGATTGGCTTGAGTTGTTCAACAACATCTATCATGCCAGACACCAGAGGCCACCCTTCCCTGTTCAATTCATTGATAAAAAAAACACACATAGTTGCACAACATCCCTAAATATATGCAGATATATTAGTTACCTACAAAGTTATGATTTGCTTTGATGTAGTGATCCTAAATATAAAAAATGGCTCATCTTACCACAAGATCAAAGGAAAAACTCTATGTTGATCAAAGTGTTTCAGATGTCCGGAGAATACCAGCCCTACTTCCTGTCCTTGCAGGAAGTCGTCTGCTATAAACAGTGTTGGGAGTAACTAGTTAGTTTTGTAATATATTCCTTTTTGAAGTAACTCAGTAGTGTAACTCATTACAAAAATGAAAAATGGTAATATATCACTAGTTACAATTAAAGTAACTGAAGTTACATGCATTTAAGTGCCTATTTGCTTTTTTTTCTCACTGTTCGCAATTATTTGAAGAAAAAAAAGATCCTCATTATAATTAAATATAATTTATGGGGAACAAAAAAAAAAAGCTTTCTGCTCCTGAAACAGCAGAAATATTTAAAACGAAACTCAGACCGATGTTATTCGAACACTATCAGTGTGTTTTTAGTGTTCTGGACCATAAGTAACTCAAAGTAGTGTAACTCGGTCACATTTTAAAAAACTGTAATATTGTAATACAGATGTATTACATTTTTATCCCAGTAACTAATAATATAAATATATTACAAGTTTAGAGTAACTTAGCCAACAATGGCTATAAAATAGGACACAAAGGAGACCAGGCACAGGCATGTGTTGTTCTGCTAATCCACAGTTTGCACTTTTTATTGTTGACTCATTCACTAAACAGTTCAATGGTGCTAGTTTACCATACACAGAATTAGGATATCTGCATGACACATCTATGCTATACAGCGAATGGATTATAATTATTACAAATACAGTAATCATATTTACATTTTAGTTCAAGCTCCATACAACACAGATATTTACAAAAGAAGTATGAAAATGAAAGCAGTTCTGACTAAGAATGTACAGTGATGACATCGTGGTTGGTTGGATTTTGCTTTAGAGAATCTATGAGTTGATATTGTAAAGAGGGGAAGATGGAGAATATCATGGCTGGTTTTATTTTGAAAGGCATCAACAGAAAACAAAAAGTGTTGTGGTACGAAAAAAACAAAAGACACCGTCACAAACAATAGCACACTGTGTTGTTTCAGATGTCACAAGCTACTTAGTATTTTAATCCCTGATATTAGAACAAATAACGACGAGTTAAAAACCAACTTTATTTTGATAGGGTGGGTGAGTGTGAATGATGAGTGAATATTTCTCGAAATAAAAGTAGAACCGCTCTGATAAAGAGGAAGCACTAATGTAACCCTGCTGTGCAGACACACTGGGTTACATCTTAGGTCTCTTTGTCCCTTTTGTCTAAAAAATCTACATCTTTTACATTCATCCTTCATCCAGCTCACACTCACCATCTTTTGGTTCATTACAAAGCAGAACAACTAAACCGTGCCAACTTCCATTATCACTTAGTTGAACCTTCTTTTTTTATTATTAATATGTGCAAAGAGCTGCAAACTAATATATATATACACATTGCAAAAAGAATAAATACACAATCCAAAATAATTGTTCTCTGAAAGTTGTTTGCTGAGGTAAAAACGTTTGCTCTGAGGAGGGTTCTTGTGTTTTCCTGCTGCTCTGAGGACGTTTACTGCTTACTTAACAGCTTTTGGTTAATAATTGCTACCATATTATGTAGAATATATTTCTAAAAATGCAGTTTTTAAGATGATTTTCCCTCCTTTGACCTTCAGGTTGGCTGACCTGAGGTAAGAGAGGCCACACCAAAGGCCCAGATAGTGTGTGTGCGTGTGTTTTCAAAAATGTGTTTTAAAAAAAAAAAAAAAAATCAGATAATGGTTCCAGCGAGATTCATTGTGTCTTCTTTTTGAACAGTATGTCAAGTTGAAGTTTTGTTTATATAGACAAAGTTTTTCAGGATTTTTTTTAATCTCCTGACATGTTTCGAGTGTCAACTGCCAGTCTTCAGAGAGAGTTCTGCCGATCGCCTTTGATGGTTCCTTTGAAGTTTCACTTGACTTCCATGTACTTCAAACTTCAAAGGAACAAAAGGAATCATCAAAGGCGATCAACAGAACTCCTCTGACTAAGACTGGCAGTTGAAAGATGAAACATGTTGGGAGATTAAAAAAATCCTAAAAAACCTTGTTTGAAGAAACAAAACCTCAACTTAACAAATCAGATATTGATAATTTTTTTTGTTGGCAAAAATCCACAGATGAAGCTGGTGTAAAATGATGAGCAGGTGATGCTCTTTGCATTTTGTGCATGTTTGAGGGGAAGGAACCAATGCTTTCAGAAAAAAATGCTTTCCTGATTTAAAATTTTGGCAAAGTACTTCAATTAAATTAAGCATTATTATTAGCAGATCTGGCTCTGTGCCATGTCCCTCTGTTTCCAGACAAAAAACCGTAAAACACAGCGGGCAAACGTCTGGTTGTTTGGCCAGAGTTTCTCAAGGCCCGTGTGTTTTTGTTTTGTAGATACAGAGGCACGGGCAAAACGTCTCTCAGAGCAAACGTTTTCACCAAAATAAACCCTTTTGATTCCGTCGTCACCTCGTAAACCTTCCTCTGAGACAACAGCTGACATCCAGTGTAGCCCTGATATGTGCTCATCATTCCTGATGACCCTGAACTCAAGCACACCGGCTCTGCCCGTTACCGAAGTTGCTATAGATATGTGCGTGTATGTGCAAAATAAGGTGAAACTTCAATAGAGTTTGGTTAGAATTAACAAAACAAAAACAAAATGAATGCCCTTTGTTACATTGTACAGACTTTCAGTGTGGAATGATCAAAAACAAAAGTAGAAACAATAAAAAAAAAATACAAAGAGTGAGTGAGTGTAATGTTTCAGTAAAAAAACAAAGTTAATGACCATGTGAACCTGTGGTGAGCACTTCATTTTAGACATTTGGAAATGTTTTCCACTCTTTTCCTTCAAAATTTAGTATCAAGTACACAATTAATCACTGAATCACAATTCAATGAGATGACCTTTAGTACGTGTTGCTGTTGTTTTTCTGTCTGTCTGTATGACACCTTGAGGGGTTGGAGGATGAACTGATTAACACAACTGCTGATCAATCGTGATACAAAAAGTCTTCAATAGTGGCACAATCAACACACACGGCTCCATTCTGACTGTCACACTCAAAGTTTCTCTCAACTAAGACGTATGTTACTTGTTTGTTTTTTTTGTTTTTTTAACCTATGGGTGAGTATGCTTTAAAAAAAAGCCCTCAGCCTCATGTGAAGAGAAGAATGTAAAAAAACTTTATAGCAGCAAATGATGAAGTAGGTACTTTTGCTTCCTGCAGCATTAGCCGATCATCACTATAGTTGTTGAACCTTCTCATATTTCAAGCTAAAATCAGTATTTTATCTGATTATGGGGGGAGGGGAACGCACTTGGTCTTCTCCTGCTGTAGTTAACATGCGTGTGTGTTGGTAGAGGGAAAAAAAAACCTTCAAAAAGACTTCTTAGGGAAAAAACAACACTGATTTTTATGGATGGTTGGCAAACTGAGGGAGTAGACCAGAAAAAACAGCTTCTGAAGAGTCGTGCACACACATAAGAAGACTATTACGACATGCTACTAGTTAGGGGAGGTTTTTTTTTTGGGAGGGAATGGTAACGAAGCGGAAAGAAATGAAGACTTCAAAGTTTAAACGAAAATGAGTGGTGGTTGAAAGAAGCAGGAGGGAGCAGTTGGCGAGTTTCTGTGGAACTGAAGCTTTTTAGTCGCGTGAAAGGAGACTTAAGCCACGAGTCTACTTACAAGAGAAAACGGTCAAGAATCACAAAGATTAATACGCGTTAACACTCGGTATGATCAAAGGCTTTTCAGGGGACGGTGGATGGGACGCTGCGGTTGAGCTCAGTTCTTGATCAGCCCGCTGCGCCTTCTGGCCAGCTTTGATCTGTGAGGACAGCAGAGGTTTCATGTCAGAGGGGGTTTATGGGTAGAGAACAGATGCTGTGAGGTCTGTGTGTGTGTGTATGTACCTTATTGTTCCTGCTAGCAGAGGGTTGAACGCGTACAGCCAGTCGTTCATGTCCTTCTCATTGTTGGCCTGCAGGAGGATTCCTCGATGTTTTGTGCACACTGCAAAGGTGTTGGGCGTCTGAAAAACAAAACATTTGAATCCCTGTAAGATAGGGTGCATCAAACCCTGCAATGTTTTCAAAACAATCGGTCCCTAGTCTAATTATGTTCCAATGACCAAAATAGGAAGCCTTGCAAGATATTTCGTAAATCAATTTATATTTATGGGGTACACCTCAAGGTTGACAATTTTACATATGTCCCACTATGAGCGATTTCAACGTTTAATATAGAATTTTGGTTATTTTTTGGCTGGAATAAATTACATATTTTGCTTTGGATAATGAAGCCTAATAAGTCACTATTGACTTAATTCTATTTTCTGTTCTTACTGCTGTTTTGTTTTTGGTTTTTTTCACTAGCTTGATACAATGATAGAATTGGCTAATATTTTGCCTGGTTTTCTTTTTGTATTGGAACAAATGTAGATTGGGGACAGAAAGATATATATATATAAATGTTTGATGGATCCTACTGTCAGATAGGATTGGACGATATGGACCAAACTCATATCTCAATATTTTTTCTCAAAATGGCGATATACGATATAAATGTCGATAATTTTAAGTCAAATAAAGTCTGACCAGAAAGACAATTCTGGGTTAAATTTGCTGATACAAAATGCCACACAAGCTGTTTCTCCATTAAAGTTTTTCACAAAATAAAAGAGATATTTCTAAAGTTTCCACAAAGTATAAATGCTCTTTGAACAGGTTTTCATTGAGACTCTTTTGAAATCTCATCCCGTGAGACTTCTCTGCAGGAAGCTGCAAACCTCCTTATAACACTGCATTCTTTTGTTGTTTGCTGTCTAATGTGGCAGTCATCATTTTTTTTTTTTTTTTTTTTTTTTTTTTTGTATATTCTGTTTATTACAGTTTTTCTTCTTTTTTACAGGAACAATTACACAAACATTACACAGTAAACAAATGATACTGCACCAACAACAACAATAATAACAGAGCCACGAGACTGGTCCCTGTAGTAATGTACAGTATGTGGCAAACACAGCACAGTGAAATACTGCAACATTTACATATTTGCCCATAGCCTATGATGACATCTACCAATATAATATGTTCAAACCCAAATCAAACTTGTGTCCTCCGTTCAGTGGCAACAAATGAAATAAAATCAAATAAAGTTATCAATTTAAATCCAGATTATAATTGAGTCCCAGAAGTTCCAGTGGTTTTCTCCATTCCTGCAAAAAAAGATGAGCCCTTCCATTGATGCAATGTCCAAGTTTTTCCAGAGTCACAACCTCCGAGATCAGAGATTTCCACACAGAGATAGAAGGAGGGTCCTCTCCAACCCATTTTACCATTATAGCTTTTCTTGCTAGCATTAAAAGCATTAAAAGGGACTGTATTACATTTTCATTATTTTTTTAAAGAGGCAGGGATCTTCCCAAGCAGACACATAAGTGGCTCTACTGACAACTGTTGATCTGTTGCTTTGCTAACACTTAAACATACTGCCCTCCAGGGCAGTCATCATTTTTGAGACAATGCTAAGAAATGTCTGTCTACTCTTCTGTCCACACGTACCCCACCATATTTTCTCCGAGAGAAATGGTCGTGTGACCAGGTACGTCACAACCTGTGACATGTAATTGTGTAAAAAGTGTTTCCATTGTGCTTTAACGATACATTAGAGGTTAGCTTAGCATGTCCGCAGTTCGCAGTTAGCTTAGCATGTCCGCAGTTCGACAATAGTACACAAAAAAAGTGATCCAAGGATCGCAATTTGTAATTCCTGTAACGTGGAAATAAGTCCTGGTGGAGCTGCAAACAAAATGCTTCCTCATTCACTATAAGACCCCACCACACACCTGAGTGTGGAGCATTTAAAGCTAGAAATCATGCTAATGCTGAAGCTAACAGAGCAAACAGCAGGTGGGCTACTGTTAGAGCTTATGATCAGTGAAAAGAGCAAAGCGACTATGAAGAGAATGATAGATTTCATGAACATGAATGAAAAGCTTCCACTAATGAACAAGTGACTGTAATAAGTCAGAGAACAACTAACCTGTGTCATGTTCATTCTGTTATTACACGCTGACTTATGAAAATGATGCACTTTTTTAGAATGTTTGACTTTTAGGAGATTTTATCTTGTAAACTGTTGCAGATTATTTTTAGATTGATATTTTTACATTTAAATATCCACAAAGCTGCTGCATTTGGATTTTATTTTTGCACTACAAGGAAACCTAAAACTCAGGACCCTATTGGTCGTTTAAGATGGATGTTTTTTTTTAGTTTGTCCTGAAGATTTTTTTTATTTATCAACTACACCAAACCCTGTGATTTTCTTTATTTGTTAAACCAAAATACCGCTGTGCACTTTATTTTTGGCAAAGAGCTGAAAACCGTTCTGCAGTGTAACCTGTTGGACAAGTTTGGTTTGTTTTTAAAATGTGAAAAATGAAAGACTAAAAAAAGTGACATAATTTAGTATTTTGGCAGCAATGTTCTTTAACTTTTAGTATATATTTGAGTTTAACGACCTCATGTGCAGTTACAACAACACATTTGTATTGTTTCGTGAATATTGTTCAATGTTTTACAATAAAGTAAAAAAAAAAAAAAGATCAGGATAGGCAAAAATCGTAATCAGCAGGTCAGGCTTTTAAAAGAAATCGGTGATCGGCCAGAAAATTGCAATCGGTGCACCCCTACTTTTTAGATTTTGCACATTTTCGAGGGTAATGGAAACACGGTTACAGACACATACTGTATATTAACAGACAGCTGCACAATATGTGCCACTTTAGTTTTTTTTCTCCTATAAGGGACAGCATGTGTGAGTGAGTTCTGTAGTGTGGCTTGTTAAGATGAAGGTCTGGGTTAGGAGACACTCAGTGATAATCTAACTGAGCTTTACATGTTCTGAGAAATCGAGAAAAAATGACTCAGAAAACCTTTATTATGATACAAAATAAGATATAAATAATATATATATCAATATAGGCGATACAGTAATTTTCCTTATCGCCAAAATAGTAAACTGGATATAGCTTGAATCTCGATATATTGCCCAGCCCTACTCTCAGACAGCATTTATTGTCATTAGGAATAATACGATATCGGTTTGGTGCATGTCGTCCTTAGAATGATGAACCGTACCTTGAGCATGTCCTGCTGGTCCTCGCTGTATTCCACCTGAGCCGTGGAGAGGTTGAGGACGCCTCGCTCCACCGGGTCCTTATCGCTGTTGTAGATGAAAACGTAGGGACGACGGACGACCACAAAGTGCTTCACCCACGTGTTGGAGCGCGGCTCCATGAAGCTCAGGAAACCCTTTTTAGACACAACCGATCTGAGAACAGAAAACAACACATAAAGCTTGATTCTTCCGAAAAAAATCATTTTTACATGAACCTGAACTGCAACAACACAGAGAAACTGAATGCCACACCGGCAACAGCCAATGTGGCATTTCCTCACCCCGGTCTCATTTCTTCAATATCAGGCACCAAGTTGAGGAACTCATTCTTTGCAGCTCGTGCTAAATAGGACGTCTCCACAGCAGGAACCATCGGGAAGTTCTCATAGTCGGAGCAGGCAGGGCTGGACGCTCGAGAGCTGTTCTCTGGGGTTCTTAGAGACAAAGTGCACATGGTTAGCACTGCAAATGCTTTTATGTCACTACATTTTTCCCATTATAATCACTTATAAAAGTTCCCCTTCAGCTAACTAATAACCAGCTCTACAGCCAGACATAGTTTCCATTCTATAGACCAGTGGTTCTCAAATTTGGAATCCAAGTACCACCATCAGAATAGTTATTTTTTTTACATAGTATTCTGAGCAAAATATTGTATTCGGACAAATACAACATTTGACTCAGAATATTATGCAAAAATAACTATTCTGATGGAAGGAATGAGTGATAACACATTTTAAAGAATCTCATTTGGAATGAAACAGTATTTAGGGCCTCCTTTATAGATTTATTTCTGTAGTTTTATCATTTCTGGTCATCTCCCACCTGGTGTGGGTGTTCATGTTCTAATCAAGATTATTTCCATCATCATTATTATGATTATAATTTTTAACTAAAAATAAACATTATAAAACCCCATATTTTAATGCCTTTATTTCTGAATTTTTTACTCTCTCCCAGGTACCCCCTGTAGTGCCATTGCGTACAACTAGGGGTACGTCATACCACCATTTGAGAAACACTGCTATAGACAAAGGAATAATAGATGATAGTTTAGATTTTCTCATTTTCTATATGAGCCTAATTTTTGCTTGTTCTAACACAGATGCCACATACAGAACCAGTTGTATCTTAAGTCTTTAGTTTTAATTTAGTTTCAAGGAAGAAAAAAAAAATCACAATATTAGTGTTTCCCAGTTTTACCACTTCCACACGTAAAAGATTGCAAATAAATAAATAAAATAAAAAAAATCACAGAGAATTCCCTCATGTGTAAAGCACTGAGTTGCAGAAATGGAAGTGAACTACAGGATGATGCATCCTTTGACACACCATCTCAATACCATTAATCGCATCTAATAACAGCTACCAACAGGAGGCAGGACAAATATGTTACAGCTAATTGGTCTATATCTAGAAACGGGTCTTACTTCTGGTCTAAGGAGCCACAGCGGGAGTCAGACAGGGAGGGGCAGGTGGAGGAGGGGGTGAGGGTGGCGCTGCTGAAGCTGGTCACTGATGGGTCGCGTCCCATGGGCGAGATGTCAGAGAGCTGAAAATATAGCAGAAGACGAGGTAAAGGAACTTTGGAGAAAACACAATAACTGTAGAATTAATCAGCTTAAAGAGAGAAAACAAAAACATTCAGAGCTTTATTTGTGTAAATTTCAGTAGATCTTCAGAAATAAAATCATATACAGATTGTTTTAAAAATGAGGGACTTCTCTTCTCACCTTGCAGTCACTGATGCTGTTGACCACCTGGTTGTATTCGTTGTTAAAAGTGTGAGTCAGGAGCTGAAGGCACTGATGGAGAACAGGTCAGACTGATCAACTGACAGCACAGGAGAATAAAGCCCTGCACACGAGTCTCTGCTCACCTTGGTGGCCAGTTCCTTCTCACGGTCCACCAGACTCTCGATGTCGGCCGAGTCATAGCCGCTGCTCTCGCTGGGTGTGATGGCGCTTTCGAAGGTGGTGCTGGAGATCTGTGAGGAGATGGAGGTGGAGGTGGAGAGAGTTCCCGAACTCATGCTCGGCGACAGCGACTCGCTCAGGGATTTGGTGGTTGGAGCCGTTCCAACTGGAGCTGCTTCTCCCAGTTTGTCCCTCAGCAGTAGAAGGTGACGCGTCTTCTCCACCTGGACAGCAGAGCGTGCACAGTTCTTTCTCACACTTTACAAAAGATCTGCAACCTTAAAAGCTTGCAGGTGTGTGCTCTAGTGCAGACATGGGCAATTGGTGGTCAGGGGGCCAAAAGCGGCCCTCTGACTCATTTTTTACACAAAATAACTCCCAAAAGCACAAAAGTAGAACAAAAATACACAAAGAAAGAAAGAACACAAAACGGCAACATAAAAATACACAAAAGTAACAAACAAACACACGAAATGACTCGGAAGAGCAAAAACACACAGAATGATTCTAAAAACACACAAAACGCCAACAAAAATACACAAAATGAATTCAAAAAACATGGTAATTATTCCCAATGTGGCCCCCAAATTGGAAAATAAAATTTTTGAGGCCTCCCGCTGTGATAAAAGTTGCCTATCTCTGCTGTGATGTTTAGCACCGCACCTCATGCAGTTGCTCCATTTTCTCCAGCTCCCATTGGTGCTCCAGGATGAGGCTGTCTCCTCGGGGCCTCCACCCGGCCAGGTTCTCCTCTCCACGCACGTAGGCCACCGACGTGTCCAGAATCTTCCTCCTCCTCCGCTGCATCCCTGAAGGAGAAGTTTGAAAGGAGTCCATGACAGGCTGTCCTTTGATCCTCTATCACAGTCAACCCCAAATAGCGGCCACTGGGGCCAGATCCGGCCCACTGGAGCATACGTCTGGCCCGCACCAACCCTGACACTATTACTTCTTAAACTGTCATCATTACACAAAAAAAAGTAGTGATGCACTGAAGATTTTCGGCAAAAAATGCACTTTTGGGCCATTTTCGGCCAAATATTTACAGAAACAGGAAACATAGCGGTCATTATGTGCGTGTCTGCATATGGGCCAACGTGTCCATGGAGCAGCCGTATTTCAACACATCTGAGCACGAGTGCCTATTCTAAGCAGAGGTTGAGGTGGAACAAAAACAATGAAAGTTACACTTTGTGTTTATATGAGAAAACAGATTTAATGAGAATCTTTTTCAGCGGCCCAGTCACTTATAGGCCTGTACGTTATTATATAATCCTTACATCAGTGAGGTCAAGTTAAACATATTTTTATTTTGTATTTTATTGTATTCATGGTGCTAATAATTGGCATAATAGTTTTTTTGTACGTTTGAGTTTTCGGGCCTTGGTTTTCTCATTTTCGTTTTATTTAGGTAGATCCCTAAATAATAATAAAAAAAATACATATTAGTAGCACTAATAATGGTGGAAACAACATCTGTACATGTAACAATGCTTACAAGTAAAATGGAAAAAAACGACAATTCGGTCCTTGACTTGGCAACCTTGACAAAATGTGGGTAGTAATTGGGCAACCCTGCTCTATCAAACCTTAGTTACTTTTCGTTTGCTCACCTGGACTTCCAGTGTCGGACATCTTGCACAAGCTCAGCTCGTAGATGCCAGTGACTCGGTTGCTGGAAGGAAGTAGAAGCAATGTTAAAAAAAAAACTTTTCTAGGTGCAATGATTAGAAAAGCAGGGAATGTCCTCACCAGTCTGGGGTTTTGGAGTATCCACTTCCAAAGAGGTTCCTGAGGGACCGAGGCGGGGAGATCTTTGCGTCTCTGGAGTAGAAGACCATGCAGATGTCTTTGGTGATGATAGCAGGTTGGATGCAATGGTCCAGCTGTGGAACAGAGATGAATAAGACAAGTTTAGATGAGTCCAAACACAAATAACAGATAGTATTAGGAGTTGGTGACAGACCTCCAGGTAGGCAGACAAGGTCATGTAGATCTTCTCTCCATATGGAGTGACTCTGTTGAGCAGGAGGGAGTTGTGCAGGGAGCTGTCCCACACGGCCTCGAAGCGATAGAAAGTCCTGGAGGACACACAGCACAGTCTGAAAATTCATTTCTTCATTTTTAAATTTTTTTAATTTAATTTAATTTTTATTTTTGCCAAAATACATTGTCAAAACGGGCTACAGATAGTCAAAAGCAAATGAACATATCAAGTATATTCTGTAGTAATCTTCTTAAGTTACAGTTTCAACTTTAAAACTACAAATATTGACCTTTAAGAACTTGTTTGGTAACACTTGAAGTTTTATACATTAAGGCTGACATTACGCTTTCATTAGCATGAATAAGGTGTCATTAAGCTATCATTAAGTGTTGTTTGCTAAATTATAGCACTTTTGGAGCTATGTTGGCATTTATTAGGTTATGTGGATAGATCTAGAGGAGTTAGGTAGGCTTAGGGGCAGGGCTAAGGATCAATTACATTTTTCAGTTACAATTATGTTTTTAATTACCCATGTTCAATTACAATTCGATTACGACTACAGTGACTAGCATTTTTTCCAATTAAAATTAAATTACAATTTTTTTTCTTCCTCAGACAGTCTCAATTACTAAAGTTTAATTATAATTAATCATAATTACTGAGCCTGAAATAAATAAATTTGTGGTGTGTAGCTCAGTGGGTTGAGCGCCCGCCCCATGTACGGAGGCTATAGTTCCTCACCTGCAGCGGGTCCAGGTTCGATTCCCGGCCTGGGACCCTTTCCTGCGTGTCATTCCCTGCTCTCTCTAACCCCCTTCCTGTCAAGCAACTGTCATATAAAGGCCACTAGAGCCCAAAAAATCCTTTTAAAAAAAAAAAAAAAAAATATATAAAAAATAAATAAATAAATTTGTAAAAGTTAACCTTCCTCTTGTGTTAGCAATAGGTCCTAAATCAGCTGTAAAATACACTAAAAACAAATATCTATCATCTAATTTCTATTGGTTACCATGTTAGGCATCCTAATCAATGAAAACATAGGTTTTAATATTTTTGGTGTGGGCGTCTGAGCCTTTTTTGTGTCAATATACTCCTCGATTTATATAATTTTAATGGTAAAATGTGGGAAAGCTTGATATGAAACATATTTTAACAATTATTAACTACATATGTGTAAAAGTGTACATTGAACTGTAACATGGTTCCCCAGTTTTGCGTTAAATTATAGTTGACCATTTTTATCGAATTTTAATGGCAATTACAACTACAAAGTCAATTATCTTAATTCAATTACAATTTAATTACGATTATGACAGCAACAGATTCTTAAAATTACAATTTGCCATAATTATAATTAAATATCAATTACATGATTACAGTTATAATTGACCCCAACCCTGGTTAGGGGTTAGGGTAATGAAGGTTTAGGGGAAGGGTAACGAATGACACATAACAGCCTTTATGACACCTTAATCATGCTAATGACAGGTGTCATGTCATAATAATGACAGCGTAATGTCAGCCTTTATGTGTAAAACTTCAAGTAAAGCGTTACCACTTGTTTTTCTCTTTTAGGGGTAGCCAAGAAGGCTGTAATATAACTACTGTATATACATCCAGAGAGAAAGTACCAAGATTAAAATCATTTCTTCAATTCTAAATACATTCTAATCAGTCAGAGGAATTATTTAATTAATTATACGTTGAGAGCAAATCCCAAACAGCTGAGGCAGTGAACAGTGTTCAGTTTCTGCACTGTCATCACTTCAGTCATAACAGGATGTAGAGATCGAACTGAGGTGAGGGAGACCTTGACAATAGACACAATAGGAGCAACAAAGGCGGTTTTACTTGTACAAGAAAAAGCTGAAGAATACAGCTTAAAAACACAATGTGATGTAAAAACAATTTAATGTTATTTTATAGATATTAAAAAACACAAATAAATTATAATTCATTTATGCATTTTTTAAATTATCTGTAACAGCCTGTAAACTTCCAGTTCTTGCCACCGGGAGGCGTTCTTACACACAGAGCCAGTCGTGCCCTGATGTTACCTCAGTAGTTATTCAGACTCTCACAGAGAGGAAAAACAAAAGCATTAATTTGTAAAGCTCTGTGTGAACCAAAGGATCAACAGTAACACACCACTAGCACTAGGATCCAACTCACTAAATCACAAAAACAAGAATACAGAAAAAGTGCCACATTTGCATCATAGACCGTCTTTACTAGCCCAATGCTGTCTATCCAAACATTTAGAGGCTAAATAACAAAGGAAGTGCAACATGCTAGAAAGTCTAATTTCTATGAATCTACAGCACTACAAAGAAACATAAAGATCTCCCTCAGAGAAGGAGCTTTATTTTCTCTGATCACTTGTACCTATCAATATCCTTATCAATAGAAAGCCTGAGCACAAGCATGAGTCCAGCCGCAGCGAGAGGAAAAAAAAAGAGAGAGAAGCACAGTCACAATGAAACAAAGGAAGAAAAGAAATGAGCAGCATGAGAATGAAAACAAGCAACGACTGCTGTGAGCATGAGGAGCAATGAGAAGACAGAGTTTAATCAAAGTAAACATAACAATAATAAAACACGAAATCCAGAAAGTCTTATTTTTTAATAATATATCAAAGCTTCATTTATTCAGACAATTTTTTTTTAGGAAATTTACTTTGATCTCCTGACATGTTTCGACTGTCAACTGCCAGTTTTTTTCAGAGGCATCTGCTAATCGCGTTGATATGTCCTTGACTTCAGCCTAGTAATTCCGGAAAGTTCATTTTGTCTTTTTTTTTTAAATATGTTAAGGTTTAATTTATTCTGACAACTTTTTTCAGGAAGTTTACTTTGATCTCCTGACATGTTTTGACTGTCAACTGCCAGTCTTCTTCAGAGGGGTCTGCTGATCACCCTAACGCTAACCCAAAAAGAACTTGCTGGAATTACTATGCGGAAGTCAAGGACACATCAAAGTTATCAGCAGACACTTTTGAAGAAGACTGGCAGTTGACGGTCAAAACATGTCAGGAGATTAAAGAAAATTTCCTGAAAGAAGTTGTCTGAATAAATGAAATCTTAACAATGATAAATAATGAAGTGGAATGGTGTAGCTGGTTTGTATGTGTAAGGATTCACAAATGCAGTGCTTTTAAACCTTGAGGTCGGGATCCCATGTGGGGTCACTTGGAGTTTAAATGGGGTCGCCTAAAATGTCTAGTAACTGATAAAAAAAGATGTTAAAAACAAATTTTTGAAATTTTGAAATTATTATTCTTTTTCAGAAGTAAAACACAATCTTAAACAACTGTATTATATTGATCATTACATATCTAGTTACCGGTATTAACAATAATAATAATAATAATAATAAAATGCAGGATAAAAATATTTGAGCTGGCACAACTTGTCACTAATTCTAGCTACTCTGTATTTGTAATAATACAGTATAACAAACATGATGAAAAACTGATTGTAGAAAAATAATGTCTTAAGGGTTGCCAGATAATCTTGATATCAAAATGGGGTCTTGAGCCAAAAAAGCCTGGGAACCACTGCACTTATGAATTGCTGTGTCTAGTTTGTATGATGAACATTCAGGTTGTTTCATCCACTGACCTGTTGGTGTTGTGGGATGACTTGATGTTTTTGGCTGAGATGATGTTGAGGGAAAGAACTGCGTCCGCTGCACTGTCGTCCACCTCAGCTTTGTTCCTGATGCGACCTGATCAGACACAGAGCAGCACGATCAATAAGTTTCCTGGTCTCTGTGGTGAGCTTTGAGGATAGTATTACTCACCAACAACCAGCTCACGGACGTCCTTCCAGTGGAGCTCGCTGCCCTTCTCATGGATGAGAGTCACAGTGATCCTGCGCTGGATTCCCTGTGGCAAAGATAATGAAAATCTGATGAAACCATCCTTTAAATCAAGAAATCAAGAAGAGATCAGGACAAATATGAGCGTTTTCAGTACCTGGTGCAGCAGGTAGGTACCATGACATGGCGGTCCTCCACTGTGATCCACTACAGCTGGGATGTACCTGCACATGGAGGAGCGACTTTGAAAACTACTGCTTTAATTTTAGTTAAGATTTAGTGATTGTAAAATATTAACCATAAACAGTCAAATGTTCCTAAACCTGCCATGGAGCTACAATTCATGTTTAAAACTTGTCCTGCACAGTTTGTGGATTACACTCTCTAATGCAGGATTTTTCAACTTTGAGGTAACCTGGAAATAAAATGGGGTCACCTGAAATGTCCAGTAATAATAAAAATAAATGATTAGGATGATCTCTTTACATTTTTAATTGTTATTTAAAAATTGAAATGTTTTAAATTAATTTTTTTTTCAAAATGAAAAAAAAAAAAACAACCTTATTTTATTTAAAATTTCTATTTATCTTATTTATCTATTTTCAAAACACAAAAAAACAATACATGGTATCACAGAAATAGATACAACACAGGAAGAGGCAGAAAAACCAAAGAGCTTAAATAATAAAAAAGAAAATTCAAATAAAAACACCACACACAATCTCAAACAACTGTGTTCTATACTTTCACTTTGTCAAATATAAACCAAGTTAAAATAAAATGCAGTCGAAAAATATCTGAGCTGACACTTATAGTTACTTTGTTTTACAAATACAGAATAACCCCTATCAGTTCACAAACTCATTTTAGAGAGAAAAAAAAATCTCTGAAGTCGCCAGAAATTTGTGATATAAAAATGGGGTCACAACAAGAAAAAGGTTGGGAACGACTGCTAACGACTAATGCATACATGCTAATGTAAATGTAATTTTGACACCCAGTGCATTACATTCTACATTTGATCAGCTTGTATTACATCAATTATTGGGTTAGGATCTGTGTTTTTTGTTACTCTCTCAATGGAAACACAAGTTTGAAGCTGATAGATTTACGTAGGTAACTTTGACCCACACACTGATGAGACACTGTGAGTTAATGATGTGTTTCTTTCCTAAAGCACATGAGGTGCAGGGGGTGGGAGTCACTTACTCTCCAGTGGGCTCCAGCTCGCTGATCTCAAACCACACCAATAGGTCATACTTGCTGACACACTGACCCAGGTTGGATTTGGTGATGGTGTTCAGCTTAGTGGCTGGAACTGGGACATCAACACACAAGTCAAAATGTGAGAAACCTTGACATGAGAGAATGAATGAGCCCGATGACACTAAACAGTTTACATAATCCGGTTCTCACGTGTGAAACAGATATAATAAAACAACGGGTTAATACAGAGGAAAGGTGAAAGACGTGAGGCTTGTTATTGGGGGACAAAAAGATGAATGAGGTGAAAGGCTATGTATGAGGGGCTAAATCTCAGATTAAACCACCCCTGATGGGACCCTACTGCTTGACACAGAAATATTGCAGCTAAAGAGGCTAATCTCTGAGCCACAGTTAAGATTAATTTGCCTTTGAAACGCAATGAAAAGTAATACCATCTGTGGAAAAATGCAAGCTGAAGTCTACAAAGGCTTAATCTTCTGAAGTCTGACGTACGCAGTGTCAGTGATCCCCTGCTATTATGATAAAAAAAATAATTTTACTCTTCGCTTTATGGTTCAGTGAATGCAGCAGATTTACCTAAAGGCCTGAGCTCCATAGTTTACAGTGCTAGAGTCTACAGTCATCAGGGTTGGGGTCAATTACATTTTTCAGTTACAATTAGATTTTCAATTACCCATATTCAATTACAATTACAGTGACCAGCATATTTTTCCCAATTAAATTACAATTATTATTCATCCTCAGAAAGTTAATTACAAGTATGTTCTCAATTACTAAAGTTCAATTACAATTAATCATAATTACTGAGTCTGAAATAAACAAACTAATATAAGTTAACCTTTCTCTTGTGTTAGCTTTCTGTTAGCATCTGTTATGATAACGAGTCTTAAATCAGCTGTAAAATACGCCTATCTACTGGTTACCTTGTTCGGCTTCCTAATCAATGAAAAAATAATATTTTTGGTGTGGGCGTCTGAGCCTTTTTTGTGTCTATACCCCTCAATTTATATAACTCTAAACGGTGAAATGGGGGTAAGTTTGATGTGAAACGTGTTCTAATAATTGTAAACTACATATATGTAGAACTGAAACATGGTTCCTCAGTATGGCGTTAAATTATAATTGACCATTTTTATAGAATTTTCATAGTAATTACAATTACAAAGTCAATTATTTGAACTCAATTACAATTGAATTACGATTACGACAGCAATAGATCAAATTACAATTACAACGCCATAATTGAAATGATCAATTACACAATTACAATTATAATTGACTCCAACCCTGACAGTCACACTACTCCACAGCACAACTCTATAGTCTAACCACTACATTTACACAGTGTGCTGTACCAACCATGGTGCCTGGGCACTATGAACACGGGGTCATTGGGCACTGGGAGGAAGGGGAAGTGAGAGAGCTGGTCGGCCTCGTCCTCTAGACTAGCCACGGCCGAGGACGCCAGAGCGTTGGCGTGCTCGGACAGTGTGTCCAACACTTTGACGTTCACATAGCCGCTCACGAGGTAGCGGATCAGCTCTATTTTACGAGTGTGGTCTGGGTCGGTGTCACATGGGGTGACATTTGGAAAATGAAAAAGAGAAATCCAAAGGAAGCAGAAAAGAAAATGAAGAAGATGGAAGAACAAATGAGGCATGTTTATGTAACCGTGCAGGTTGGGAATAAATGACAGGCGTCATGTCATGATAATGACAGCATAATATCAGCTTTTATGTATAAAACTTCAGTAAAGTGTTAACAATAATGCTGAGATGAAAGTGACGAATACAGAAGCTACAGCTGAGACAATGAAACCCGTACCTGGCTTTGACAGAGGCATGGGGATCGGATAGTATTTCCTTGATGTTGTTGGAGGACTGTTGAGACAAAACGCTTGTTTAATCTACTTAAAGACACAACGAGCTAGTTCTCAGTAAAACAACCAGAACATTGTGAGTTAGAGCAGAAGAGAATAGTTCATGCTGAGTTACAAAAGCAATGCCCACCTGATCAGGTCCTGGCCGAGAAGATGCAGCGGGTGCTGCTGGTAGTGTCCGAACACTTCAAACACAATGGGCTTAGTCTTGATGTACTCGATGAAAGACTCTGTTATCTCCACAGAAACCTGATAGAATGGTAAAAAGATGAGCGTCAAACTCATTGGCCCTCATTTATTAATCTTACGTGAAAACCGGTGCAATTTTGAGGTCACATTTAGATCGTACGACAGGACCAACGTGTGATTCATGAAACATTAGTATTTGACCAATCACAGCGTACAAATGATCGAGTATTGACAAATGTGGCGGCTGAACTCGATCTGAGTTCTCCCCCGTGTGCGCTGTGAACAACTACACAACAGAAATCCTGGAGACACACACGGAAATGACATTTACAGTGGCTTATGTCTGCACGCTTTAGGCAATAAATATCACATTAAAATTAATTAACAAACGAAATGCTTTAAAAAAGCCTTAAAAATGACTAAATATTGTCCCTTGTCTGTGTTTATTATGCCTTCAGCCAATTCACCTATAATTAATCACATTACTGATTAAATATTGCAGCACACTTGTAAAAGTTGAAGGAACTATTTACATTTAAAAGCATGAATGAGGCCCTGTATAGACCCCAGTGATGTGCTGTACGGAGGACCTCATTCTACAAGACAGCAGCGATAAATTGATAAATATTGAAGCTTGCGTAAATATGGTCAAACGCACATCATGCGCTCAGATCTGATTGTATGAAGGTTTGAGGGCCAGTGTGTTTCTCATTCTTTCCCTCTGTGTGTGCGTGCGTGCGTGCGTGTGCACTCACATTTTGGACATGGTAGAAGCCCAGAGGAGCTCCTTTGCCAGCATTCTTCAGAGGCTCAGTGGAAAAAGCCTCATCGTGACGATGCAGGAAGCTACAACAAATGTTGGTGTAAAACATTTACTTTTGACCCATCTGAAATGATTCTTTGGAAAAGCTTGCAGTAATAATTCATAGCATGTTGGATTAAGGCTCCCTTTCAAGTGATTACAAAAGTACAACAAAGTAATACTTTCTTATGAACCCCCCATAATAAATTATAGTAGACTTGACTCACTTGAACTGGCAGAAGATATCTGCGTACTCTGGAGGGATCCCACTGGCCTGAAGAACAGTAACACGGAAGGTAAAGATGCTGCCCACCTCCAGCTGGCCTGCCAGATCCTCACCATGACCCAACTTAGTGTCTGTCATGTTACTCAGCTTCAGATCTGTAGAAAAGAAGTTCAAAATGATTATTCATAAGCAAATAACTAAGATTAGTTATTATAAAGCACCGTTCATGAAAAACAGTAACAAAGAAACAGGGATGAGTGGGATCAGGGTTTTGCATAAGATCGGGTCTTAACCAGTTTTAAAGTATTTCCACTGGCTCCCAGTCAGCCTCAGAATAGACCTTAAAGTGTGTGAATGGGTTTGGATCCAGAAAACATCAGTGAGATATTAGTCAGGTATGAACCCAGCAGGTCTCTCAGATCTATGGACACAGGTCAGATAGTGGAGCCCAGAGTTCACAGCAAACATGGTGATGCTGCTTTTAGTTGTTATGCTGCAAAGAAGTGGAACAAACTGCCAGCAGAGCTGAAGTCAGCGTCCAGTGAGAACATTTATAAATCCAAGTTAAAGGCACTCTGTGACTGAGAGGGACATTTTTAATCATTAATCATATTATTGTTGATTTAATGTTTTTATTGCTGATTTTAATGTTCTTATTGATTTTGATGTAAAGCACTTTGAATTTCCTTGTGTATGAAATAGGCTGTACAAATGCATTTGCCTTGCCTTACTGCCACTGACTTACATGGAGGAGTATTTAGTTATCCTGCATCTGCTCTTTATCATGTGGTTTATAATCAGAATCGAATGTTGTGGGAACATTTTTGTTCTTGTTGGTTCTGCCTCTTTGTACACATTACATCACAAAGTAAGAAAAAACAACAGCAGGTGTCATTTCCATAACTTTGGTCCATCTGTGGTGTTCCACAGGGTTGAGAGGTGGACGTTTGTGGATGCTGCGGACAGACGTACCCATGTCATTGATCCTGTTGAGCTCCTCTGAAGGGGTGATGACCTCTGAACTCTGACCCTGGCCCTCCACAATGCGCAGCTCTTCCAGGGACAATCCAGAATGGGTCATACCCTTGGAGGGAAAGTCGTTCTGATTGGACGAGAGAAGACGGAGAGAATCCTGAGCATACAGCTATTTGTGTGAAACCATTTTCCGTCCTGAATAAGCACAACTTCCTCTGTGTTAGGACAAGTATAGCTCACAGAGAGCTCTGATAACATCTCAGGGCTTACCTTTTGAAAATACTCATCATCAAAGGAAATCTTGGCAGTTCCCGACTGTCTCACTCCTGACCCGTAGTCTGGAGCTTCCTCATCAGCTACAAAAACACACAAATCATGCTTTGATCAGCAACAAGCGCCTACACTCCACACAGTTACCTTGAATGAGTAAAAAACACAAAGATTCTACTATAATCTAAAAATGCCATTTTTCTATGCTGTCACATTTAACTCTGATCACATTTTATTTCAGTTTTAAATCTCTGATTAACTTGAACCAAACCCCAACCACGGTTGGGATTAATTAGAATTATAATTATCGTAGTTGTATTTTTAAATATCTGTCGCCGTTGTAATCATAACTGAATTGTAATTGTGTTAAGATAACTGACTTTGGTATTATAATTACCATGGAAATTCACTAAAAACTGTCAACTACAACTTAATTAAAATGATTAAATACAAAACAGGTCTATGGCTTACATATATGTAGTTAACAAGAAGATAAGATATGATGCCCTTTATTCGTCCCACAAGGGGAAATTTGCACAGTTCCAGCAGCAGACAAATAAAAGAAAAGAAAAGGAAAAAATAAAAGAAAAACTGCATAATAAAAAAATAGAAGATATATACACACATGGGCCTGTACACAGTACAGAGAGAAAGAGGGAAGAAAGGACATTGCCCAGTAAAAAACCAGAATATATACATATACACTAAACTAGTTGACTGTCAGCAGATTGGCTGCCAATGTTTTGATAATACACACTGACAGCTGCAGGCAGGCTGCAAATATTAAAATATGTTTCATGTTAAGTTTTCCCACTACCTGACAGTACATTTTCACACTCAAACAGGTGGTAATGGTTAGAAGACTTAGGGGTTAATGGGTTACAGTTAGGATATAATTAATAGATTTTTTTTGATAGGGATGATACAATTTTACACAGTACCAAAACTGTGAATGTAACTGATGTTTTGTACAAAGAGTTTAAAACTATTGCTGAATTCAAACTCTTGGGCTTTTACGCAAGATATCATAAATGCACTAAAATATAAATGTAAAGACGCTGAAATGACATTGTACACTGCATACAATCATCACGACACTATATGAATAAAAGTGAGTAAAATTGTTATTGAACTTTCGTAATTGAGAACGTAATTATAAATGACTTTCAGGGGAATAATAACAATTATAACTGATTAGTAATTGAAAAACACATTCTCAAGCTTCTCTCCTGCTGCCAAACTCAATGGATCGTCTCATGAATTACTTACCAGCAATGGCCTGGACCCCTACGCGGAGGAAACCACGCACATCGCCCTTCTCTGTCACTATGGCAACACGATGTACCAGTGGCACAGGATAGAGCAGGTTGCTCAGGTACACAAAAGCCCTGGGAGTGGAAAAAGAAACGAAGATCAGGCACAAAAAACAAAACTGTGTAGCTGCTAACAAAAAAAGCCCAGAGCACAATCTTTGCTTAAGTGCTCTGTAGAGCACAGAGTTGGGGTCAATTATAATCATAATTGCAGAATTGATAATTACAATTATGACGTATTTACAGTTGTAATTGTTATTGGAAAAATCTGTTGCTGTTGTAATTTAATTTTAATTGGGTTCAGATAATTGACTTCATAATTGGCACAAAAATTCTATAAACATTGTCAATTACAATTCAAATAAAAAACACGGGGTATATGACACAAAAAAAGCTCAAACGCCCACACCAAAAATATTAATACCAATACTTTTCATTGATTAGGAAGCCTAACAAGGTAACCAAGAGATGAAAAACAAATTGGATAACAGTTAATGTTGTGCATGTTGCAACTGATTTAAGACACGGGTCAAAACTGACCGTTAACATAAGAGATGCTAAAAGAAGGCTAACACAAGGAAGTTTTTTGAGATTTTTTATTTTTATTTTTTTAAAGGCTCAGTAATTATTAATTTAATTCAAACTTTGGTCATTGAGAATGTAATTGTCATTGACTTTTAGGGGAAAAAATAATTGCAATTTTAATTGTATTTGGAAAAAATGCCGGTCACCGAAATAATAATTTAGTTGTAATTGAGCATTGAAAATTGAAGGCAGAATTGTATATGAAAAACATAATTGAACTCAACCCTGGTAGGTTTAGACAATAAATATCTAAATCTCTTACAGTGTGAACACAAATAATAACAGGTTGAAACGGCAAAATATTAGTGATGACAAACATGGGATCAAACATTTTTATATGACAAAGTGACAGGGGGTTGGCCTCGATACAGCAGCAATAATCTAATTGTAATTTATTGTGTTGTTAGTCTCTCTCTCTCACACACTCTGACGTCTCGTTTTATTGGACTAGATTTGTTTTTCTGCACCCCTGGTGACCTCCTGTTTCCCTGTCAGAACCCAACATCCAAGGCCTCAAGGCTGAGTTGGAGAAGAAGGAAGATCAATCTGCTGTGATGTGAGACAGGAGGCGGAGCTACAAGCTACGGTCAGTAGAGATGACATGATGAAGCTTGCACTAATCAGTCACGTGTTTATGTCATTCAAACATAATGTTTATGGCGCAGAGCTTTTAGATCATTCTTTAGCTCAGTGGTTCTCAACCTTTTCAACCCGTGACCCCCTTTACAGGACTGCAGATTGCTCCCGAGTTAATAATGACAAATATTTAAATCAAAAGCAATGTTAAAATAAAGTCACACACACAAAAAAAAGGTTACAAAACTAAACAAATCTACAAATATGAAGAGGATTATATAATAAACACATATCCAGTGATCGTCGATGTATCACTGACACACACAGCAGTCAGTGATGAGATGAAGGGGATGAGATGTAGCGCTGGGAGGAGGTTGGCTGATGGCGGATTAAGCAAATAGAATTTTTCCCCCCAAATGTAGATGTATAATATAATAAATAACTCAAGAAGAGTAAAGAAGGCAGAGTAATTCCATTAAACTAGAGCATTTTAGAGCCGGAGTAGATAAATCTGTGCCTCAAATAATCCTGTTAATAAAATACTGTAAAGCCTGAACCAAAGAAAACCAGATCAACAAACAAATTAACTAATAAAATAAACAGAAAGTCAAAGGAAAACCCAAATGAATTAAACATAAGAGACAAATGTATGTGTACTTTTTGATTCTAAGTCAATTTAAATGCTATAACAGTATAATAACTCAGTTACCTTCTAACTCACATTAAAATCTACTAAAAAAAAGTGTGATAAATGTGTTATTTGTTATACTATGTAACAAATACAGTGTACAAAGTAACAAGACACGCCAGCTCAGATATTTACATACTTTATTGTAATTTAATGTAATGTAAAGTAATGTAATTTATTTATTCTAATAACTCAGTTTCCTTCTAACTTACATTAAAATTTACAAAAAAAATAAATGAATTCAGGTCATCTGTGCAAATGTTTAATCAAATTTACTTTGAAATAATAAATGGATAAAAGTGGTTTTCTATGACTTAAAACAGCTGTGGTCCAAGAACCCACAAGGGGTCTCTGAAATAGTTTTTTAAATTTGGTTTGTGGCATATCATCCAAAAACTGGGCCAAAGCTCCCAAACGCACCAATATTTATACAATTCCGAGTCCAGTCCTTTGTACTGAATGTAAAAAAAGAAAAAAACCCTGACTTATTCACATATTTTCTATAGATTTTAAGATTTAAAATACCAACAACTGAGGAATACAAGAGGCTGTGACTTTAAAAACAAATGTGTAATGGTTATGAGGGTTTCCCATAAGTGTAGAAGAACCATCTTTAACGTCTTTAACGTTAAAGGTCAAAGCCACCATCAGCCCTCTCTCCATGTCCAAGCCCACGTTTTGAAAACCAGTAAACGCCTGCTCCAACCACCAACCTTCCCACCAGGATGAACCAGGGGGAGCGGTCGTAGAAGGGGTCCTGTCCGTCGCTGAAGATGTCCGAGCCCTCTTCTGTGCCGGCGTCTGAGCTGGTGTCGTCCACGAACGCCTCGTCGTCGATCAGATCTGACATCTCGCTCTGGCGCTCGTCGGCCAGCTCTGTGATCTCTGAGTCGGTGGTGGAGAAGGTGGGCGAGGGCGTGCGGTCAGTCAGGTGCTCGTTGACGCAGCCGTGGAAGATGGGGGAGCTGAGGAAGGGTCGGCGGTTTGGAATGACGGCAGTTAAACAAGGAAAGGCCGTGGTAAAATAACATAGGGATTAAAAAGAGGTAACCTGTACATTCTGTCAAATAAATGGCACATTATGGTTCAGTTGTGAATACACAGAAAACATATGATTAAGCCACTACAGAGTAACACAATTGTATAAAAATAACATGTTAGCTTTATCTCAGTGGTTTCCAAGCTTTTTTGGATCGTGACCCCATTTTGATATCACAAAGTTCTGGTGAGCTCGAAGCTTTTTTTCCTAGACTTAATTTTTGATCATGTTTGTTATACTATGTAACAAATACAGAGTAGCTATGATTACTGTACAAAGTGACAAGATGCGCCAGCTCAGTATTTACATACTGTACTATATTCTATTTAACTTATTACATTTATAAAATGTATTTATTTAATATTTATATATTTATTACATTAATTTTAATTTATTATTATGTTCTTCCTTTTCTTTTATACTAATCAGTAATTACTTTTATCATTTACTGGGGCAACTCCAGGCAACCCCACATGGGGTAACGACCACAAGGTTGAAAAACACTGTTTTAGCCAAAAATGCTATGCAAACCGAAATCAAAATGCAAAAATTAAGGCTAAATAATATGTAACACTGTAAAACACAAACATTTCAAACGAAATTAAAATGTATAAAGGAGCACGTCTTTCAGAACAAATGGTTACAAACACACGCCAGTGCAAAAACAAATAATGTGAAACATACAAAAATGAATAAAATACAAGAAATCCAAAAATAATACAACTTGTGACACGAATTAAAGTGCAATAATACAGCAGTGGATAAGGGATATACAATAAATGCAATAAACAAAAATCATTTAACAAAATTCCATAAATGCACTGAAATGTTTACAAGAGCAACAAAACCAACAAATGAAAACACAGGATGGATCAATAAGGCTGTGACATTGTAAAAGTAAATAAATGATGGATTCTTACAAAAAAAGAACATAAATACACACAAATGACACCAGAAGTGTAAAAAGTACTGGTATATTCTACTAAAGTAGAAGTATGGTTACTTGGTTGAAATTGTACTGAAGTACAAGTAAAAAGTAGCTCAATTAAATAGTACTCAAACTAATAGTTATTACCGTATTTTTCGGACTATAAGGCGCACTTAAAACCCTTTAATTTTCTCAAAAATCGACAGTGCGCCTTATAATCGGGTGCGCCTTATGAATGAAATTAATATGTCAAAATGTCTTAGTACAACTTTGGTAAACTATGGTACTTCAGGGCTACCGTAGTCAGGCTCCTCATGGAGTGATATGTACAGTACTGTGCTTCAACATACTGAACTGAAAAAGTGAGTGTAATGTTCTATATTTTATGTGTTAAACCTGAACAATGTTGAGAGTTATTGTTAATGAGTTGAATAAAGTTTGACTTATTTGACTATTTATCTGAGCCTTAATAATAATAATAATAATAATAATAATAATAATAATAATAAACCGGTGCGCCTTATAGTCCGGTGCGCCTTATGTATGAAAATAGACCCGGTCAGACCCATTCATTGATTATAGTCTTATAGTCCGAAAAATACGGTAGTTACTTGCTATTATTATTATTATTTGATCTTATTTACATTTTTTTCTACTGTAATGTATGCACTTTATTTCATATGTACGTTTTCTTTTCTCTTTCTTTCTTTAGTGTTTATTCTTTTTATTTGTACTATTTCTCGAGCCTCTGTAACACAAGTCATTTCCCCCTGGGATAAATAAAGTATTTCGGATTCTGATTCCGATTTGATTGTTGTCTGGTGATTTCATTTTTTGTACTTTCACAATGTCCATTGATCATTTTCAAACAAAAAATTATAATTTACTCAGTAACGGTTGCGTGTAGAAATGTAACAAATTTCTTAACTTCTTTTAAAATGTACTTAAGTACACGTAAAATGACTGATTTTGAAATATGCTCAAAAAAGTACAAGTACCCAAAAAAACCAACTCAATTACAGTAACGCGAGTACTTGTAATCCATGACTTTCACCTCTGGATGACATTACAATGAGTGAGTGAGTGCATGTGTCTCTAATGTAAGGAAACAGAACCAGCTGGAAAGCAACTAGGCTCTAAAGCGGAAGTGAAAATAAGCAGTGATGTAAAAGAGCGTCACACACCTCCCGACCAGTTTGAACCAGTGGAAGCGATCGTAGAATGGGTCGTTTCCCGTCAGGCTGCCCTCTCCGTCCTCCTGGTGTGTGGAGGCCATCTCTCCTGCACGGTCGTACATCTCTCTCATCTGGTCCAGCCGCTGCCTGGAACCGATGAGCGGTGCATTTGATATTAGGAGAGGGAGAATGAGGAAACGCAGCACACTTTAATCGCTGCAGGGAAATAATGCTGCAGGGTGTAAACATGGCTGTCTACTCATTTTTAGCTATCGTGTTTGTGGAGCATGAAATGCAGAAGTGGTTGTTTATAATGTGTCAAGTCATATTTCCAATAATTATTTGTTTTTTTTTTCCATTCAACAATTCAATTACATACAGATTCATTATGTTCAGTGTATTCTATTTTTCCACTTTTGAAATGTTTTATTTATTCCTTTTAATTATGGTAGACTACCCCTCATATTACTGAAATAAACAGATTGATATTATTGTTAGATATTTGATGCTTGCTTTATTCACTGATGAGAAGTCCCGATTAAAAGTGCTGGATATACATGAACATGATGGAACCTAAAAAACGGATATGAAATCCTTCATTCTAAAAGTTCCTTAGTCAAAAGGAGATAATTTCAGCATGTTTGAACTTCACTATCAAACTCTGAAAGTCATTTTTCCAGATTTTTCAGTTAAAACACACAAAAATCTGAGTCTGACATCTGTTAACATGTGGTCAGAAACAGAATACTGGAAAAGCATCAAACCAATGTTAATATAATGTTTAATCCTTTTAGTTTCCATTCCCTGAAGGTGATTTGTGCACATACCTCCAATAATTCCATGGATGTTTGGTTTTGTTAAAAGAAAAAAAATCTAAAATTAAATTAACTAAACTTTTAAACAGCAGATCCTTTTTTTATTTGGTGAATAAATATAATAATGCATTATATTTATAATTTATATATAAATCTTTTCAACCCAGACACATATGGCCCGGGGGCCATAATAAAAATAAACTAATTCCAAATGTATGAGTACCCCCATTATTTAGAAAATCTTGATCTCTGCCCATTTTCCTACCCTGACTCCCTCTTCCCTGTTCCATTCCCCCTCACCTAGGTGAAACACTGTCCTCTGTTTTATATTCTCCCTTTAATAAAGTGTTTCTTACTCTTCCTTAGGGAGGTCTGGTGATGGTCACAATTATGCAATAAAATAAATTCATTTATTTGATTGCAATAATAAAATATGCATTGCTGTCTTAAAAAGATTGCACTTCTTCTAGTGTTGGCCTTAGAAAGCATGAGCAGAAAAGTAAAAAAAAAAATAAAGAAAGAAAGAAAATCTTGATAAAATCCGCAATCCGAGTAATTGAGGAACCAACCTGACACAATCGAGTTAAATTTCATAAAGATCGGTCAATTACTTTTATTCATTTTTTAAATTTCGGCAATGATTAAAGATAGGAATTTTAATTGTTTTCTTCTTCAAACAATCCAAAATCAGTACATTGATCTGGATCCCCTCAAACATTTTATGTAATCTTCTATAGTGTAAGGTCTATATTTTCTTAAAATTTTGTCACATACAACAGAAAACCACATACATTAAATGAATATATACAAAACGACAACAAATACCCACAACCCCTTTGATCTTCCTGTATGTTTACATCGGCCATTATTGTAAATGCTAGCATAAATGTTGATGTCAGACAATCCCGTTTATGTGGCCCCTGCTGTGATAAAAGGTGCTCATGTCTGTTAAAGCTGATGTAATGTGGGCATTACTTGAGTTTTTCCAGTGACCAGTAGTGCGTGGCTCCATTTTTCAGGTCCTGGACCTCAACGGCCACCACAGTGCGAGGAAACGGCCTGGCATCGCGCTCTTTCTCCGGCTCCGGAGGCAGCAGCTCGGGAGGCAGAGGAGAATACAGCGTATCCGTCAGCAGCACGAACTGGAACTGGACCTGAGGAAAGGAAAAGGACGAGAACGGTTCAAAAGCTGCTCAGGAGGAGGGAGGACATTATCAGGATTCCTACTGCTTCAGTCAAATTAAATTTAAGACTTTTTTTTTATTGCCATTTGAAATCAAATTTATTCCAGTGTCTAGTGCAGACATGCAACTGGCGGCCCCCAAAGTAAACACAAAATGACAATAAAATAAACAAATAAAACATGCTAAAATAATCAAAATCACTGTAAAAACACCCAATATGACTACAAAAATAGCCAGAAATCTATAAAGCAACAACAAAAACACAAAAAATAAAAACAATTAGGAAAAATCTTCAGTGGACAGGATTTTTTTTGTTAAATTTACATTTCCCCTTGTTGTTAAAAGTCCCACTACAACCACGTCACTGTTTTGTAATTGGTTCCACTGTCGCAATTGTGTGACGTTACGGTAAATTATACATTTTGAAAAAAACTAATGTTACCATTTGTTATGAAATGTGAGACTACTGCTATTTAAGACTTTTGAATCATAGATTTAAGACATTTTAATGACAATTAAGGCTCTATTTTTAGATTCATGAATGTAATGCCTTTTAAGACCAACTATCCTTTATAAGTAGTTAACAGATAATTAACATACAGTATTATTGTCATAAAAATGATAATGACATACAGTTAACATGTAATTTATAAATTGTTAACTAACAGCTTGTAAGTTATCTATTGGCTATCTTTAAGGCACAGTTATGAATCCTTAAAAGACTGTTAGCAAATATTCAACAAGAAATGTATTTCCATCATGTAGTGAAGTGTATGAATGACACTGGACTTTTGATGGAGGCGATAAATCACTGAAGAGCATCCTTTGGATTCTTGGAAAAATCGTTTGTCTCACGTGACAACTAATCAATACTGCACCGCAGGTGATTTACAGGACACACTTCTACATTATCTCAAACATGTGGTCCATGAAAATCAATAAAAGCTGAGATATGGCTTTGTTTTTTTCTTCAGAGAAGCCCCCACAGATGCTTTCTACCATTATCTCAAAACCCTAACCTTTCTGTAAACTCGGGAAAGATAACTGTTTTGTTGTTTTCATATTTGCAGGTCAAAGATGGGGAAAATAATGAGAAAATGGATCAGAGTGATTGGACAAACCTTCTTCTTTAATTCCACACTGATGGCGTTGGCTTCCTTGAGGTAAACGGCGTTCCCCCACAGCTGATCACGGAGGGAGGTGAACTGGTGGTACCTCCACTTCCTGAAAGCCCACTGGGCCAGCTCAAACTCATGCTGCGTCCATGGCACTGTGGAGGAAAATAGATCCAAATGACCTACTGTAAATATCATTATGAGCACACGTTTCAGCGCAATGGAAGAGGTAGCAATTAGCAAGTGGCGAGTTAAGGTCATCAGCAGGCCTTCTCAAAATAAATGTGTTAGTGTTTATGCGTTTTTTTTGTTAAACAAATCCTTTGTACAGCACTAAAAAAATAACCCATAGAGGAAAAAAAAAAACCCTTAATATTCTGGAATTTATTACAGTATCTTTATGGAAAACCAGTTCAGCAAAAGCTTTAAGGTTTTTCATAGTGTTTATGCTGTTTTTTTGTTAAACAAATGTATTGTTTACACTAACACGTTCAACATATTCCAACCTTTTTGCTAATGTTAAGCTATTGCTAGGTTAATGCTTAGCTAATGCTAGGTTAGTGCTAATACTCGGTTAATGCTAATATTAGACTAATGCTAATGCTAGGTTAATGCTCTTGCTAGGCTAATGCTAACACTTTTTTGTTAAACAAATGTATTGCTTGTACAGCACTAAAAAAATAAACCATAGAAGAAAAAAAAATACTAATTTTGGAATTCAATACAGTCTATCTTTATGGAAAACCAGTTGGGCAAGAACTGCAAGGTTTTGCAGGTGGCGAATCAAAATAATTGTTAAAACATGAAAAGACGTTCTTGCTGAGATTTTCTCTCTATTAAATATCACTTTGTAATTATCTAAATAGCTTTTATTCTGAGCAGACACTGCTAGCCAGATAACGGACTTCACACTTTAAATTATTAATCTAATACGTGAGGAGTCCTGTGATGAATGGGATACTTCTGTCTGCAGTGAACATGATTTAAACCAGAGCTGTCGAAGATTATATTTAATTTATGTTAAATGGTAATGGTGATCTTACTATTTCATGGAAGAGTGGTCATGGAATATGATTTAGATTAGTTTATAATGTGTGGCCTTGTTATTTTTTTTTTTAGTTTGAAGACGACGTCAAACTACAATACGCACATCCGAGGAGTTTAGGCTCTGGAGATAGTAAAAAAGTGGAAGAAAAAAAAACTATTAATGTTGCAAACCATGTCCTGTGTTTTTGTCACTATAACACACAATAGTACACACCTTCTTCATCCTCCTCCTCTTCCAACTCTTCTTCATCAGGTGTTTCTGCTATCAGGGAGCGAGTTTCCACCTGTTTCTGAAGTTCCTGTAATTTGCTCTCATAATCCTGGATGCCGACACACAGACAGAAGAAGAAAAAACACAGACAGCCGTTCATCAGCTGCAGCCAACGCTGGAAAAAGCTGGAAAGTCATCAGAAACAGGAATCTCGTATACCTATAGAAACTATTCTTATTACATTACTTTGTGACCGACTTGGCTTTGTGCTTAAATAGTTAGTGAGGATGCCGTTAACTCCTCCTACACCGTTTGTCTGATTTGGTCAAATAAGCTATGAAAACATTCAGAAAGTTCCCGAGATTTATGCTTTTACTTTTATAATTTATAACTTTTAAACATTTTGAGTTACACATTGTTTTATGAAACTGCATTGACTTTTCATCTCCGATCCTCCGATATTTACTAAATACAAAAACATCTTCCAAAAATTGAGTAATTAATAATTAATTATGGAACATATGAGCGAGGTATTAAACGTAATGCTTGCATGAACAAAATAATAAGGAAACTTAGTTTGAATGAGAAATAATTTTCCTGAAATGGAAGTTGGATGAAAGAATGAAAGGTGAATAAATGGATGAGAACAGGAGGAACGGTGGCGCTCGCTCGGAGCTGAGTCAACAGTAATCTAATGAGGGGCGCCACCCTCAACCCCCCCACCAGAGAACAGGCTGTGGCCTGGTTGAACTCATCCTGTTGGCTCACAGTCCTCCTCAGAGGAGAAAGCAGCATTTTCATTTTCATTCATCATTGATCTGCTAAACACTGAATAAATAAAGGCTTAACAGTGGATTCAAGGGTGACATTTTTCTTCTTAATATATGATTTTGGCTTTGAAGCTGCTGAAACATACATGTGAAATGTTGATTTGCTCAAAAATGCATTTTAATTTATCTTAGTACGGTAGGTACTCTAAAACAGTGGTTCTCAACCTTTTCAGCCGAGGACTCACAAAATAAAGACAGGAATATTGAAGAAGGCCAACTATAGGGGGAATACAGGGGAGGGCTTTTTGGGGCCCATCCATAAAGTCAGCAAAATGATGGTCCATTGTTCTAGGATTCTGTGATAACATTTATTTATTTATCTGAATGATATCTGCTGTTATCCAGTAAGTTTATTATTATTGGGCCAAAGAAGTAAATTCATGTTTTAATTAGAAATAAAATAGGTTGAAAGTGACCCAAAATGTAGGAAAAGCTGGTGAAATGGGTTCAAAGCTGCAAATTAGAGTGGCCAAAAACAGACAGATAAAATGGTAAAAAGGATTCAAAGTGTCTAAATTGGAACAATTAGTAGGTACAATTAGTTTAAACTGGCAAATAATGGGTATGACAAATCATGAATGGGGTTAAATTGGCAAATATAAGCATGAAATATGGTGAAAAGAGGTTAAAAGTGACAATGATGGGTCAACATATGTGACAATAGGTGGGAAAAGTGATAAGGGTTTATGAGTGTTGAAAATGTCTTGAAAGTGGAAAAAATGTGCAGAAAAGCCATTTAAAATGGATGGAGATGCCTTAAAAGGAGCAACAATATGGTAAGAAAAGGTGATGAAAATAGGTTAGAATATGACAAGTTTGGTGTCATTGCAGAAAAAGGTTAAAAATAAGTCAAAAATTGGCACAAATTGTCCAAAAAATATTCTTAATTTCTTGAAGGCATCTGGTGACCCCCTCCCAAAGTTGAGAACCCCTGCTCTAAAAAATGAGGGTGAATTCAAAGTTTTACTCCGTCTTCACATGAAAATGACCGAACATTGTTCTTAAAGGCAGTGCAAAATCAATTTGTTTGCAATTTATAATTTGTTGAATTTTTCTGGACTCCTCCCAACATTGGAATCATTGAATTGGATTAATTTATCATTTCCTTGCTGTGAAAACGACTAAAGGTCCCTCCATGTATGTCATCACTACATCCTCACAGAAATGTAATTGATAATTAATTACAATTATGACGTAATTATAATTGTTATTGTAAGTGGAAATATATGTTGCTGTCATAATTGAATTGTAATTGAGTTCAGATAATTGACGTAATTGAAATTGCCATGGAAACTGTATAAAACCTGTCATTTACAATTTAATTAAACGCAAAATTGGGGAACCATGTTACTGTTCTATGGCTTATACATACGTAGTTAATTATTAATTATGTTTCATATTAAGCCATATTATATGTTAGTTCTCTTGAGGATCATTGTACCATTTAAAGAAAAAATGTAAATCGAGGCATATACTGACAGGAAAAAAGGCTCAGACGCCCACACCAAAAATACTAATGCCAATATTTTCCTGGCTAAAGAAGCCTATGGTTAACCAAGAGATGAGAAACTACTTAGATGATAGATCATATTTTTTTGTGTATTTTACAGCTGATTTAAGACATCATAAGAGACGCTAACAGAAAGCTAAGAGGAAGGTTACATTTTATGGGGTTATTTATTAAAGGTTTAGTAATTGCGATTAATTACGTTTGAACTTGAGTAATTGAGAACATAATTGTCATTGACTTTCAGGGGGAAGATAATAATTGTAACTAATTGTAATTTGAAAAAGATTTGGTCACTGTACACATAATTGAGTTGTGTTTGAACATGAATAATTGAAGACGCAATTGTAATTTCAAAATGTAATTGACCCTAACCCTGGAACATACTGTATACATGATAATATTTTCCTTTATTGCCCCTCAGAGGTTAGATAAGTGCTGTAGATCACAGAAGCTGCAACACAACGTAGTCATTTGATAATCAGGTCATGTGATTTGGTTGACATATTTTTTTTCCATTTCCATAATTTTTTTTAACATTGTCTTTTAATTAGAACGTACTCAATCTGATGAACATGAATGCAACTTCTAAATAATAAAAAAAATAAAAGCATCAAATACTATATTTAGTTTGTCTTAAAGCTTTTACCAGAATTATTTTATGTTACATATAGTATTTGTTCCGATTTGCTCATTTGACATCATATCTCACCCTTTCACATTAGCATACTCCAACCTCAGAATAAACATCAATTTGCATTGAATTTAGTCTTTGACATTTTGTCAACAAAATTAAATATTGGATGAAAGTGATTTCAGTTTGTTCCATAATGATTTTAGTCATCCTGCCTTAGTTATATGAAAGCTAAATATTTTAAAATAAAAGTCTGGAAACAAGTTTGGTAACAATGGGCCATAAGACCCTTAAAGCGAAATAGATTTGATTTGAAGTTTAACTCTGCAGATTTCTTTCTGGTGTCAAGTAATTCTAACTAAAAAAAGACAGTGAATATACAGTATATATGGTTCAAAAATCATATCAGGGAAATGATGTGAACAGCTCCCCCCAAACAATAAAAATAAACATTGATATGAGCATAAATAAAAATGAGCATTTCTTAAATCCCATGTGTCAAACTTAAGGCCCGGGGGCCAAATCCAGCCCTTTAGAGCATCAAATTCAGCCAGCTTGAAAGTAAAAAAAATATGAAACATTTTGTAAATAAACAAATTCAGTTGTAGATATCTCAGCCCCTCCAAATACACAAATTCAATTGAAATCCACAATATTTGCAGGGCTCAGTTTTCCTTATAATACATGACAGCAGTCATTTTTAATGTCAAATTGTTGAAAAAACACTACATTTTTCAAAAATCTTGCACATTTTTCACAAATAAAAAAAAATCTGGGAAATTTAGGTGAATATACTGCAGGGACTGATATACTCACATACTTTATCTTTTTTTAAAAAATAATTTATACATCATTTATACGTGAAAGTGCAAACCAGTGCACATTAACGTTGAATTTGCTCTTTTCCCACCTAAAATCTGTGGCCCACTTAAGCTAATCTTGGTCCGTATTTGGCCCTTGAACTACGATGAGTTTGCCACCCCAGTCTTAAATCAAATAATTGTCACTTAATATACAATCAAGCTCTCTTTCCTTACGGCGTAGCTTGGCTTCTGTTTGCATCATAACATTTAACACTCATTTAATGATGATCAAAGAAAAAGATTAACGTACAACCAAATGCAGCACATGAAGCACAACATTTTATTGCATCCATTCTTTAAAAATAAGCCTGTGAATAAAACCGTTCCACTGAGAAGCCGAAGGACATAATACACAGTGAGGCACTTCATAAATGTAGACTCGTACAACAAACACACCAACACCAATACACAGATTATACCAGCGTTTCATAGGCGGTTGACACAGCACGTAATAATAGAATCAAAGTGGTTTCATTCCAGCTGACCTGCTCACTATCAGCACATAGAGCAAGTTAAATAACATTCTCTTTTAAATGGAAAAATGTTTATCGGGCCAGAAAAGAAATGATCAAAAATGCAAGACGAAGTGCAGCTACGTGTCGATCATTTGGTTTGTTACAGTAAGGCAGAATATAACACAATCTAAGCTTTATGATATAAAACCATTTTAGAACATTGACAGTCCTCTAAAAGCACTTTTCATGGCACTCAAAGCACCTAACCATTATTCATTCACATCAATCATACTGTGTCATTGAAACGCTTCATAGGCCATGGTAAACAAACTAGATATCACAAAATATCAACTGGTTCTTTAATCCTCCTATTATCCTTGGGGTTAATTTGACCCCATTCAATGTTTATGATTCAAAAAATAGTAGTCGACTTTAATTTCTTTGCTTCGTATTTCATCACTTTTCCTAATTTGATGGGTACAATTTATTAGGCATATATTGTAATTATCTTAACATCTTTTCACTGTGCTGAATGCATATTGTAGCATTGGTGTTCCTCTGGGGTCAATTTGACCCCAAGCTGTTTTAGCTGTGTAAGATGTGTGTGACCTTACATCCCAACACATGCAGGTGCAGAGTTGATACTTTTGAGTTGATACGTTGTAGGAAAAGTCACATCATTGCCACAACCAATAGGGTTCATACTCTAGTGATAATGTTGTGAGTAAATTTGATTAAGATTTGGAGGAAAAATGTTCAAGATAAATTAATTCTAATTTAAAGGTTTGTCTTGAGTTGATAGTGGTGCTAGAGAACAGATCCAGGTTTCATTATCAAGGGGTTATTTATGTATTCAACAAATAAACAAAGTGCCTGACACAAAAACTTGGTCAATACATTTCTGAAAATAATTCTCTGGAGGCAAATCTCTGGGGTCAGATTGACCCAAAGGGTAAAATGTGTTATAATATTCAAGGATAATGAGAGGGTTAAAAGCTTAACATGCAGCCATGCACATTTTGTTGCGAATTAAAAGATGTATTGGCTGAAGTGGAAAAGGCATAAACTCTAAACATAAATCTGCAACTGTGCAGCTTTAAGGAACGGATTGAGCTGAAACAGTCTCATTAGATATGGATATTTCTGCTTGAAAGCATTCTGCTCTTTGTTGTCCTCCTAAAATACTCCAGGGTGAGTCTTTGGGAGTCATGGAAACGGGCGGCCATTAGAAAAAAACAGTAAACTCTGTGCTTATTCAGTGAACCACAAACCGACAGCAATCAGTCCTACTGAGCAGAGTTAGTTTGTTGTTAAAGTCTGAGTTAAACATTGCGCTTTTCAGTATTAGTGTTTTCACTAACCAATTACACAAATTACTTGAGAAAGCCTAAAAGTGTGGTACAGGAGTGGATGGTGGTTTTCCATTCGAGCTAATTGAAATGTAGAAAGAGTTTAACAACTTAACAGATTAAGAAGCTGCAAAATTAGTTTTGGTTAGACATGTTAAAAAGCTTCCTTCATAAAAACCTGATGAAAGATGTTTAGGCACTGGATTAAAAGGGAAGAAGAACGCTTTAATGCAAAAGCAAAGCAGGATTATTCACGTCAAAGCATTAAAGCACACTTTTTTCTTTTAAAAAAATAGCATTAATAAGCTGATGATTGCATTTGCTCTTTTTCCAACACCGCTTCAACTAATCTTCATGATCATTTGTAACTGAAATATTCTACTGGTAATAAAAAAAAATATGACACTTCAACAAATTCATACTGTAAAGACTAAAAAAAACCTGCACCTATAATCAAACCCCTATAATGGCAAGGATGTAAACTCAGAAATCCCACAGTAAAAACCATTTTGGAAAATCAAAGGATGATTTAAAGAAAATGTCACATCATGATATGATCAGAGTTGGCATGGCATTCCACTTTTGCGACTAACGGATAGTTCCCTTGTGATCTGTTGGCTTAACATCCTGATGACAGCTGACAAGACGATAAAGTAATACAGTAAAAAAAAATGCTTTGAAAAGATGATGATGATGAAATGTCTTTTTATAGCAAACTCGTATCAACCGGTAACACTGAGGTCAAGTGCAAAAGTGAGTTTGCTTGAGCACTGTTGTGATCTGTAATGCGTTTGCCTACTCCTACAGTTCCTCAGACTGCCGTCTCTCTGCTGGCTTTTAGATTGGGAGCGGACATCTGCCTGCGCATGCGGGGAGGGGCCTGATAATGGACTGGGTAATTGGGAGGATCTGCGGTATGATAGAGTTGGTAGCCATTAAAAGTGGCGTCTGAAAAGGGCATGTTGTTATGATAGGGGTATGGCTGTTGTTGGGGCTGATGGTAGAGCTTGGGCTGGTTCTGCTGGTGGCGAGGTTGGTAGAACGCCTGCGTGTGTCTACGGTTGTTGTCGCCGTGCTGCAGGGACTCCATGGAGCCCGAAGGCCGCTGGCGGTGGTTGAAGGAGTTGCTGCGGCCTCGTTCGTAGAACTGTTGATGCTGCTGCTGCTGGTGCTGCTGGCTGTTCCTGTAGTTGTTTCTGTGAGCCTGGCTTGGAGATTGCTCCAAGTCTTTTCCTCCTCTGCGCTGAACCGATGGGCTAGACCCAGGAGGGGTGACTTGAACAATAGAAGCAGCCATCTTGGCCGGACACTGCACCTCCTCACAATCCTGGCTCTCTGCTTCTTCTTCTTCTTCTACAGCTTCTTTGGGCACCTTTAGCTCAATGACCTGTTGATCTGTAATTATGATATGAGTGCCAGGGCTCCACGAGTTGCGATGCTTGGGGTTACTTTTGAAAGGGAAGCGTAGCTTTCTATCCTCTGGGGGGATAAAGCGATGAGGTCCGGTGTGTCTGCGCAGCTGCTTGGAGATGTCTTGCTGTTGGAGGTTCTTTAGGCGGGCCTGGTCTTGTCGCATCCAGCGCATGGGGCCTCGTTTTAGAGAGGAGTCGTCCCCTGCACTCTGACCTATTAAATAATCTACATCCTCTCCTACAGGATTTTCAGTTTCAGGTGGTTTTCCATCAAGGGGGCTTGGTGTTCTCACAACACAAGGAGACGCACTAACAGCAGGAGGCGCCTCTTGAGCCTCTGGGGTGATCAGTGGGAGGACTTTTTCCATCTTGACCATCTTATTCCTGAGAGCACGGATCTGCTCGTCCTTCATGTTGTTCTGTTTCTTCACCTCCTGGAGGATGTCTTCAAGTTTATCAATGTGCACCTTTAGCTCGTCCATGACAGCACCCCCCGGTCGGGTCCCGTTGGTTATAACGTCCTCAATGCGCTCGTCGCCAACACCTACAGTGTCCCAAACATCCCGAGCCACCGCCCTCCACGAGTCGCGCTCATTAGGGTCTTTCTTGCTGTAGCTAGCACAAAGCTCCTTCATCTTTACAATAGCCAGGGCCTCAATTTCCTGTCGCGTGTGACGGAAATCATTGAGCGCGACTTCATAACAGATTTCTTTGACCGCCTGGATCTTCAGGTCAGAGATGGTAACCCACTTGGAGTCCTTGGTGATGCGGCGTCGCTGAGGGATCTGGTACATTTTAACGGGCTCTCTTCTTTTCCCACTGCTGGGTAAGCCACACTTTTTCACAATAGTCTGCACTTTGCTGGGAGGCAGCTTTTCCCTCAGGGAAGTGATCAGTCTCCAGCTTTCCTCACAAGACCTCTTATCTGAGTCATCCCCACTATCAGAGTCTCCATCCTTGAGGAAACAACACAGGACACAAACCAAACAGTTCCCCAAAAAAAAGAAGAGAAATTACAATGGGAAATCAGGGAAAGGATGAAGAATGACTTAAAATAAAGATGAATAAAGAGATGTAAATATGCAACATGGGAACTACAACCACAAATTAAATCGCTATCCCAATCAGAACGTCTCATTTTAGGCTTTTAACTAAAGATAATCACCTTGTAAAAACAAGATAAGTATATTTAACATACATCCTTACTGTATAAGATGTATGACAGCATGCAACAATAATCAAGAATTGGGTTGAAAAAGAAAGATATAAAACTACACAACAGTGGCTTTCATTGACTTACTTCTTTGAAAGAGAAATTCTTGTCCAGATTCATTATATTTCCTCTTAAGAAAAAGTATTTTCTCAGTGATCAACTCTGATATTTTAAACTAGTTTTCCCAGTGTTGCATATTGATATTAAAAATAAAAAATAAAGCATGTTTACATGATTAAAAAGAAAATACAAATAGATGATGGTCCCTGATTGGAGCTCCTCTGTATTGTTTTTTTTTGTGATTTTCCTCCTTCTGATTTGGAAACTTAGTGATTTGAAAGCTTGATCCCAAACATGCTACAGAGGCATGCATGTAGATGGAGTGATGCGCTTTCCCCTTTAGTCCGAAAGGCTTGTGTTGGCTTTAGTATTAGCGGTGAGTTAGAAGACAGTATTGTTACAGTGAATGAGAAAGTCAGTAGAGAGAGCAGAGGCAGACGTGAGCACAGAAGTATTAATAATCCACTACAAGAAAGATGTTAGTTGTGAGGAAAATAATGCAGTTTCTCATTTGTTTTGTGTCGACAACATACATTACAGATCACAACCAGTAGGTACTGATGATTCAGATAGGATGTATGAATTGATTGGTTTCTATTGCCAAAGGTGGACATGTTATGTCTCTGGAGGTTTGAGCTACTGTATTTTATTGTTTAAAAGAAGAAGGAAAAAAAGGAATGCTTGTATAAAACCAACAAAATATGAAAGAGGGTTTGTGATTCACTGAATGAGCTGTGACTCCACTCGGTTGTGGTGGTGCCGTGCCGCAGAATATTACACAGATTCCAGGTAGGATAAGCCAAAGAAGTCAATGAGAAACCACATTGTCACTATCTTTCAAAAGCTAGAGCAGAATATCATTTGGTTATTACAATGCATTGGATGTGTCAGCAACTGCATTGGAAGGATGAAACTCAGGATAAATCAGAGTAAGAAAACTAGAATAGAAATCTAATTCCAAGCAAATCAGCAGCCACTTCAAAGTCAAATAAGACCAACGACGAACACTGCAACTTAGTCTGGAAACCAGTATTGAATGAGTTAAGAGATCATGCTATTAATAACTTGAACCATGCAAAAGCAGCATTAAATTTGAAAAAAAAAAAAGGTAGAAATCCACTAATCTCAGTTCCCTTGAAAGGGATTTGTCAATGTCTGATCTAACACTGTTGTAATGTGAGCTGCTGTTTTTGCAAGATTCAGATTCACTCTCTGAAAAGACAGAAATCAGAAACTAGGGATATAAAAAGGGGGAAAAGCTTTACAATCTACTTTTCTCAATTAAATCCATAGAGAAAAAAATTGATAGAAATCAAGAGGAAGGCGAGAAAAAGCTAATTTGTCTCAAACCAGAAAACATCCATGCAAGGAAAACAGGCGTGCACTTGGAATAAGTCTCAAACACACAAACATCTCAGGAGAATTAGTACTAGTCAGATTCAAACTATGTGAAACAAGCCTCAGAGAATAAAAATCAGCTTTCACAGTCCATAAAACCCATGAGCGCTAACTTTAAAAACAACTTTTAAACATTTATATACAATTAATGCACACAGACTTTCATAAAACTCAACCTTCAAAATGCATTATAGTTACTTTGAAAGAGATTTTCCAAAACAAGAGAACAATTTTAAAGGTTCAGTGTGTAAAAGGTTTCAACTCAAATCTTTTATTGTGGAGACATTTAACAGGGGATTGCACACTGTGAATGTTACAGTAATGGTTAGCTGATTAGCATGCTAGATAGATAGATATAAAAAGGAGATGGGACGATATTCAATGGATGTTCAGAATGTTCATTTAACGAGGGGCAGAATGGGACCACTATCAAATAAAGAACAACTTTATAAAATGTAACAATATTTAAGACTTGCAACATGTTGGTAAATATTAAAAAAAAACAAGTGTCAAGTATTTTTTTATTTTATTATTTAAAAATGTTAATATTTCATAATTGTATTTTATTTACTAATATACTTAATTATTACAAAACATGTCTTTTGTGTGATGGATTTGACAGTTGTCCTGATTATTTCTATGGGTAGAAGCTAGCTGCTGTGTGCAGTTAGCCCCCTGGTAAAATGAAGCCATTCTCATGGTGATCATGCCCATTCTCCTATTTACAGCCTAATATGAGGCTTCTGCAGATAATTTCGGTTGTTATAAACAACAATAACACACTGAACCCTTAAGATGTCTCAAAGAAGAATTACTAAATTAATGTATAAATTAACTCACCAGTCGCTGTTGCTCCAGAAGCTGGTCTGCTTCTTCCTTCTCCTTTTTGTACAAGATTTCCATCTCGGTGAGCCTATGCACATAGGAACATTTTAAATTGATTCAAATAATTTATATTTATATTCACACAGTGAATAAAACTGGACGGACTGCATACCGTTTCTCCATCTCCTGCTTCATGTCGATTCCCTGTTTCTCCAGAAGTTCCCTCTGAGCAAACGTCCAGTCCACTGGCTCCACGGGGGTTTCAGCCGTAGGCGTTTTCTCTCGTTCAGCCCTGGCCTGCTCTGGGTGGTTGAACCTGAATACGTGGTTCTTTCCCATGATGATTCGGTTGCCTGAAGGAAAGAGTGCAACCGGAAATCAGTAAGGCATGTAAACAGCAGAGCCGTCCCATCCTGATCTTGTTCTTAAAACTATTTTGGTAACATTTTACTTGAAATTTTATACATAAGGCTGTCATTAAGATGTCATAAAGTGTCGTTTGCAAAATTATGACACCTTTGGCCTTTTTTGGGTTAGGTGGAGGGATCTCGTGGGGATTGGTATGGTTAAGGTCACAAAGGGTTATGGTAACAAATTACACTTAATGACAGCCTTCATGATACTTTATTCATACTAATGACAGGTGTTATGTCATAATAATGACTGAGTTATGTACAAAACTTCAAGTAAAGTGTTACCACAATTTCTATAATGTAAGTAAAGCTATGTTTACACTGCACATCAATTCAGATTTTTTTGCCCATATCTGATTTTTTCAAGTCAATGTGAACAGTACAATTCCGATTTTTTCCAATCGGACGCAGGCCACGTTCATATGTGGATATCCTGATATTTTGCAATGCGATTGCTGTATGAACAGCCAGGTTGCATTCTATCCGACCTTTACGTCACTAAAATGTGATAGCGTCATAAATCTGCGTCCCAGATGGAGCAGCAGGGAAGGGGGGACACCCAGGTGGAGGACACAAGTAGAAAAGTAGACGGTGGAAGGAAAGTGAGTTCTTGAAATTAATAAATATTTATTATATTCTACATATTATCTGTGCCATGCACACAGACGAGATGCTTCCATATTTATTTCCGTAAACAGCGTGTGCCAGCTTGCGCACGTAGTACCTCAGGACCTCTTTTGCGCATGCGGGTCACTTCAGGGTCGCATTTCGTTCATACTCCAAACTGATAGAAGATGCATTTCATGTCTAAATAATAATGAGCACACACAAAGAAAACTGATTTAAATAAAATGTCCCAATTGAGCATTAAGACCTGGGGCCTCATTTATAAATGTGTGCCTAGGTAAGCACACTTCAGCTGGCGTACGCTAAAAACCAGGAAGTGCGTACGAAAATGAGCAAATAAAAAAAACTTCACTCAATGTGAAGTGGAGGTATTAATTGTTGAGGTGGACACACGCAGGAGAGCGTAATTTGGTGACAGTGAACATTAGAAATGATAGAAAGTCAGATTGCGTTGTGTTGCCTCATCAGACTGTGCAGCAAATTGATCGGCAATTTTGCACAATAATCATGTGATTTTGATTACAATTATTATTGTCACTCACTCCTTGCAGGCATCAGTATAATTTTTTCCTTCAAATAATGTGTTGTGAAATGTTCAATGTGTTCGATTATTTCACACAATTTCTATTAACTCATTCAGTGCCAGAAATTTTCAGATTTTCTACCCCCCTCAGTGCCAGCCGTTTTTGAGCATTTTGACTGATTTTAAAGTATGTAGTACTAAGTACTATGACTATCTGAAATCTGACACCAGATTCTGAAAGATTGAAGCCTCTACTATCATCAAAAAAAAAAAATTGGTTTCTGGCTCGTTTCGTTCTTTTGTAATCAGCCGTTGAATAGAGCAAGTTTTATAGAAATCTTCATTTTCAGAGCAAAAAGCTGAGAAAACAGCCTTTTTCTAAAAGAAAAAATTTGTCAGTAACTTTAAAGCTATTTTTTTGCTTTAGTGACAACTCTATCATCTGAACATTGTTTCCTTATATAAAACAAAAAAACAAACACTGAGACCGGGCTTTTGATGGCAAAATTATTATCATTTTGCTATCCATGAGTTCCACACATGCTCTGGTCCAGTGTGCACTGCTGGGAACGTCAACTCTCGTACGTAGCGCCATTTTCTGTCTTGTAAACGCCTTTCCTCCTCTCCCTCTTACCTCTGCTGAGCACAGATGATCTCTCATCCAAAGGTACGGTGCTAGCTCCTAAGTGTCACCTATTATTTTGCTATCTGGCTCACAGGCTGGGGGTGTTTTGTACCATGGACGAGTTTTCTCCTCAATGGCACTGAGCGTTTGGATTTGAAATGACGAGTTATCTCGTCAATGGCACTGAGTGAGTTAATTTCATAGAGCTGTCATTAATGTCATCCTTCTCCCGTTGGTGTCGGAGTTTCCCGTTTCTCATGAGTTTGTGCGTACGGCAGGGTCAGAGCTGCCGTGGAGGTGCGCACATTATCTAGTAAGGTTTTCTTTTAAATAAATCCCAAACTTTGCTTATATTTGATGTACGTTTTCTTTTGTACGTACGTAGCATGTATAAATGAGGCCTCTGCAGTGTGACCGTAGCCTAATTCTTAATATTCATCACATTATGGTTTACTATAAACAACAAACGTTAGACATACCTGAGCGAAGCTGGATCGCATCCTCCACCCGCTTGCCGTTGACGTAGGTCTCAGACCCCTCACAGGGCACCAGCAGCACAATAACTTCAAACACAAAATAAAGCAACACTTTGTAAGTTAACAACTTAAACTTTGTTTTTTGAATATTTTTGTTAAGCTATGGACTCAAACAGGACTAATACCACTAACAATACAGCAAAAAACAACTACTGCTATTCTCCAAAAACACAAACTTTTCAATTGGAAGAACATGTTAAAGTATGTAAATCTGTGTCTTTTTTTTCAAAATCACCCATGGTCTGTCCTCTCCTCCACTTAATCAATTTGTAAATATTAAAAATGTCACTCAGATCAGATCAGATCAGCTCTGCAATCATCAGCCCTGATAATCAGAAGTTCTCTTGCATTTTATTTTTTATTTAAAATATGTATTGAACAATTTAATGCAAAATTACTTGTACATTTTAAGAAGGTGAATTATAAAGTTTTATGAATGTTTTTATGCCGTTTTAGAATGTGACAGATTTTGTGATAGATATTGTTTTAAGGGTGACTTTTGACAGCTGTTCAAAGACAGCAGATGAAAAATAGCCATTAGGCTAACTCTGGTATATTTACTGTAATGTTGATGAATTTACATTGTTCCTGTCAAATAAACAACATTTAAAAACAAAAAAACAACTGGGTTTTTTGTAAGATGATGATGACTCACCGTCTCCATTGGCATTCCTTTCACTGCGGAAGATGCAGTGCTCCTCCTTTATGTGAGCGCCACTTAAAACGATGTCTTGTCTTCTTTCAGCATCAGCCTGACCCACCCTGAAACCATCATGGAGGTCATTTTAAGAGACTGGACACCACTGTTCTATTGTGTGCTGCAACAATACGTGAGCGAGCTCAGCAAAACACTCAGCAGTGGCAGAGCTAAACAGAGCTTGCACATTGTTCATATCAGTTTCTGCCCCCTGAGGGCAAACTATAAGAGGAAACGCAACACCAAAAAAAAAACGCCATTAATGTGGTGTTGGGTTTAAATTGTTTTTCAAACAGAAGCAGATTTTAAATCATTAATCAACTTGACAACCAACACTTGCTATAAACAAAGAATGAAGCTCCTCTGGTTTTCTGACACAGAATCAAACCCTGTTACAGATTCCCCTGCATTTTTTCAGTGTGTCGTGAGACTCGTGACATCCTCCTGGCTTCTTTTACCTTGTAATTCCGTCTTTGATGTAGTAGAGCAGACACTCTGACATGAGAGGATCCTCATTCAGGTTGACCAAATGTGGCGTCTGTGGGGGATGGAAAGGCTTGCATCAAAAAAGGAATTGAATCACACTGCAGGATTTCACCACTTTTGCGGCATATGTTCTGTAAAGTGATGCTGCTTCACAGTCAGACTTTTACAGAGTTTCCCAAACCAAATCACTTTTCAACACTAATAGAGGATAATAAAAATTGAAAAAAGACAATAATTGAATAGTTTATTACATTGACTAGTAGGATCAATGTTAAAAATAATAATAATGTTCCTCCACTGCCTTACTATGTGCAATATAACTCAGTATTCATTGCAAAACCCCACTTACTGCTTGTTTATATTTTTTCTGTACTGTTATCTTGACCAATATCTATTATTTATTTAGTTTTTTTATTATTTCTTTATTTCTGTATTTGTATTTAGTTTTATTGCTTGCTCTTTGTGTCTTATGGCTGCTGTAAGATGTGAATTTCCCCCATTTTGGGATAAAGTAAAGTATAATCTAATCTAATCTTTGGCATGTGAGCCAAACACCCATTTTGTTAAATGAATAAAACTGTGTTTAAGTTACTTCAAAATAATTAATAGGAATTTTGCTAAAGAGTATGAGAGATCTGCTCATTAACCATATGAGGAAACTAAATAGAGTTTGGGAAACACTGGTCTACTCAAGTGAAAAACAACACACGCTTAATTCTACAGTCTGATAAATCACTAAACTACCACTAAGCAGCTGGGTGGCTGCTCCTGTAAAACACCAACCTTTTTAGGGGAAAACACCCCATTTAACTCTGCATAAAGATCAATGGGCTTCTCAACCAAATGCTAAACCATGGTGCAGCGTTGAATGAAAAGAGAAGGAAAAAAAATTATGAAGGTGAAAATTTATGTTAAAATTGACTGGGGAATAAAGGCTGAAAATATTCCGACAATGACACAAAGATGGCTGTACCTGCACACCAACAAACCTCTACGTGTTTCTGCTGACAAGCACGTATGTTTATAGGTTTGTCTTTTGCTGCATCTACTTGCTGCAGAGTGAGGGGAACAAAACTAGTGACAACCCTACAATATCTAAGCATCTACATTAGGGGTTTCAAACTCATTTTGGTTTAGGGGCCAAATACAGACCAGTTTGACGTTAGGGGGATCACAGATTTTAGGTGATTTGTTGCCCTAAAGGGCCGGATTTGGCCCCCCGGGCCTTAAGTTTGACATAGGTGATCTAAATAAAGAAAATAACTGATGAGAAACATTTGGTCAAAATGTTGCTTGTCAAAATCTTCAATGTAGGAATTAATTACAGCATGTTCATTTTGTCTTCCTTTTTAAATAATACAGTATGTTAAGGTTTCATTTATTCAGACAACTTTTTTCAGAAAATTTACTTTGATCTCCTGACATGTTTCGACTCCTAAGCGATCAGCAGACGCCTCTGAGGAAGACTGACAGATGACAGTCAAAACATGTCAGGAGATCCAAGGAAATTTCCTGTAAAAAGTTGTCTGAATAAATGAAACCATCAAATATTACTTCAATGTAGCATATTTGTTTAAACATGAAGGGGAGAGGGAACTAACACAAGCAGCAAACTGAAAAACCAACACAAACCTCCTTAGCAGGAAAAGAATCAAAATGCTCATCAAAGGGCCTTTCGTGGCCAAGCTGAGATGTAAGTAACAGAAGCGTGGGAAGAAAACCAGTGACACAGACACAGTGAACAGTATGAGAAACAGTACAGGGAGGGTTCACATGGAAAAAAGATAACATGGTAAGGAAATGATGGAAGTGTGAGCATCATCCACTGGTCCTGTGGGATTCCCACTATCTGTATCAGTTCCTGACACCAGCCACAGTGTGTTTACCTTTTTAGGTGAAAACACACCCAACGTGCCTCCATCTTCTCGGATTGCCACCCCCATCTCTGCAAGCAAAGCCTCCCTAGAAAGAAGAACACACATTTAGAGACACAGGGATGTTTGGGCTTCATTAAATCATTTTAAAAAGAATATCCATTATATATTTGTATGACAGCGTATTAGTATCACATTAAAATAAAAAATAAAAATCTGGGCACTACGAGATTAAAGTAGTAATATTTTGCGAAAAAAGTAGTACTTTTATAAGAATAAAGTAGTACTTTTATAAGAATAAAGTCGTAACTTAATAAAATCGGAGATTCTATTAAGAGATTAAAGACATCATATTTCAAGGTTAAAGTTATAATATATATAATATATAAAGTTAAAGTTATAATATATAATATAATATCAAGAATAAAGTCATAATTTTATTAATGTCATAATATTTCCAGATTATAGTAGAAAAAATAAAGAACAAAATCGTAAATTTATGAGATTAGTCATATTTCAAGATTAAAGTAGTAATATTTCAAGATTAAAGTAGTAATTTTATGAGATTAAAGTCATAATATATAAAGATTAAAGTCATAATATTTCAAGATTAAAGTCACAACATTTCAAGATTGAAGTCATAATATTTCGAGACTAAATTTGTAATTATATCAGATTAAAGTCATAATATTTCAAGATTAATGTCATATTTTGAGACAAAAATCTTAATTCTATGAGATTAAAGTCATAATATTTCAAGATTAAAGTCATGATATTTCACTGTGCTGTTATACAGGTGGTATTGTTATTTTTTCAATTTTTTTCCAATATATCTTGAATCTCGATATATTGCCCAGCCCTACACACAGGCAGTGATGCTGTGCTGCTACTAACCTCTCCATGCGGATGGCCTCTGTCTTACGCAGTTTCTCCTCCCAGGTTTCATTGAGCTCAGCAATAATTTTCTCTGATTCCTAAACGCAAAGGGCCCAGAGTGAAAACATGCAACCTTTTAGTCTGTGACAAGCCTCTGTTGAACAGGACACAATAATGTTAAATCAATTACCAATATTTAGAATATTTAGACTGAAACCTGGACTAATAAACATACATGGTTCAAGCAACTGATAGTCAGTGACGTTTACTATGAACGCTAAACAGGCTTTTTGTTAACACTCAAACAGTGACTTTGTGAGGTCCACAAAAGGAGACGTCCACTGCCACGTTAGACCCACAAAAATAGATTTAAACCATTTGTTTAGCTATTCAGAGGACAAGTCATTAAGAATGAGTCTATTCTGGTCAGAGTTCCTCCGCGTTTGCGTAGGTTCTTGACGTCACTGGATGAGACACGACTGGGCAGTATAGTTGCTATGGAAACTGCAGCTCCTCATGGATGGTTGTTGCAGTCCTGTTTGCTGCCTGTCATCAGAGTGGGGGCGTTGGAAGATTGGATGCTACGCAATAACTGAAACCTGCTCAACCTTTCATTAATCTCTGTGTCTGTGTGTATCTGCATCTTATTTAAGTTATAGCTTAGATAACAAAGTCTTTCAGTGACGCATCTGCATGACATTTAATAGATCAGTCTGCACTTTATCCTATGTTCATTGAATTACAAAATTGTCACAATTAAATCAGATCCGACATCATCATCATTAGCTTTGCATTAGTAGGCCTATAGTATAACTGCTTTATCAAATACAATCAACTACAATTTTTTTTTTTAAATTATGACTCAATTTAAATCAGAAGATGAAAGTAGGATCTAATTAAAAATATCAGAACCAACCTTTCTTATACAAGTAACTTGTTTTTTTTCCTATTTATTTCTATTTTTCTTATTGTTTAAGGCCAACTCTAGTCCTGAGTCTCCAATCCAGCATGTTTAGATGTCTTCAACATACACAAGGGACTCCTTACCAAGTGTAGTGAAGCAGAAAAACATCATGAAAGGAGGCTCTTTAGAATAGAATTGAGCTTTAGAAATAAACATTTTTTTTTAAAAAAAAGGATAAATAAAAGGAAAAACATAAAGATTTAATCATATTTAGGGATTATAAAAAGCCCGTTATAGGAATGGGCGGGGACCTTCGCGATTCTCTATCAACCTTACCTTTAAAGCAGGGGTGTCAAACTCATATCAGTTCAGGGGCCAAAAACAAAGCAGTTTGATCTCAAGAGGGCAACAGATTTTATGTGGGAAAACGAGTTATTTCAACATTATTGTGCCCTAGTCAGCACTTCTATGTATACATAAAATACAAAATATGTAAAAAATAAAATAAAATAAAATAAAAAAGCCAACAATATCCAAGCAAGTGACAGATGTCAGTCCCAACAGGATTTCCTTGATTTGAGGAAAATCAAAAGATTTTTTAAGAAATTTGAGTTTTTAATCAACAGTTTACATAAAAATGACTGCAATCATGCGATAAAAGCTTTGGGAAAACTGTGAGCATCTGCAAATAATTTTGAGTTTCATTTACACAAAAAATTATGTTTTCTCTGTAATTTTTACTTTCTTCTGTGGGCCGAAGTGAATGCTACAAAGGGCCGGATTTGTCCCCCGGGCCTTGAATTTGAAACATGCTTTAAAGTAACCCTGCATCCTTCCCTAGGTATTACAATACCTTGAGTCTTTCAATGGCCTCCTCTCCACCAGGTGTGGACATGATGCGCTCCTGGATGCTGGTAACGGACTGCAGGTTCCCCTGGCTGCACAGCAGGCCAGAGGAGGGCGATGCTGTCAGAGAACCAATAGGGGCTGTGGAGAAATGGCCAGGGCGTTGGTTCTCTGAGGCTATCAAGTATCTATGCTTATTGTTGTGAATGTCTTTGAGGTCTGAACCAACATTAAGAGATAGAAATGAAAGAAGAAAGGTAGGCCGAAGGTGAGAAAGAGGGAATAAATGACATAAAATGAGGTAACCGGGAACAAAACACCAAACAGGAAGAGAGAGAGAGAGAGAGAAGGGAATATGGGGAAAGAGACAAAGAACAAAGGGGAGATAACACCATGTAAGACACATTTTACATCAAACAACTAAGACATACTGTAGTTAGCATGATGTGCAGCTAAAGACAGCAGCAGTTTTCACTCAAGTCTATGCCATTTTTCCTTGCAACATATGGTTCCACCTCTACAACCACGGGAAATAAATGCTTGAAATTCCAGGCTGTGGTTTTTGCAACTGTTTTCAGAACAGAACAGAGCAATTACGGTACGTCTTAGCTCCCGCCATCTTCTATGAAGATGCAGAAATACGTTAATCAGGATCTCTTAATGTGAATAAACTTGGTGAAAACTGCTGTCAGCGTAAAACTACAGGATGACATGAGGATGGAAAGTGAAGTAGGTCCAGCAGGACAGATAAGAAGCAGAGTCATGCTGCCAAAGTTCAGCCCATAGTTTAAAATCCTTGTGCACGCAAGCCTCACTCAACAGGCAAGCATCTATTCCAGCTATAGCAGCCTCAGGAATCTCTGCGGTCACACACAAAATGTGATTTAAACAAAAAACAATATGTTTATATAGAATCAAAAAAAAAGAAAAAAAAAAAGTCAACTAATTTTGACAGTTTTTCTCATCAGTATTTTAAAGGCATTAGGTCCTAAACCATTTTTGGTCAAAAAAGGAAAACATTGCATTTATTTCACAGGAGATTTTTAGTCTAAAATGTGAAATAAGTAACTCATTTCTGCTGCACACTGTAAAGAAGAGTGAGCATGAAACTCACTGCAGGGATCTCACCAAAAAAGTTTTCACAGCGTAGGGGGATCGCATGACGCGGCAGTGTTATAGGGGGGTTCGAGGGAAATTTTTTTGAAATGTATATGTCTCTGAGGGCCAAATTTTGTAGGTAAAGCTAAAGTTTCTTTATGTAATCTTTGTAACTGCCTTACTTTAAAGTTATTTTTGAATTAGTGACGGTCATGATGAATGTAGTTAGAGAATTACTCGTGCTTTGTATAGATCCTCCACTAATAAATACTCAGACACTGTATACGACAAAAAATAACATTTTATTCAAAAAACTGATTCAAAGACGCTCTTTTCAAATTTAAATGAGGTATTATGTTGGACCTGCAGTAATATCAGAACTATTTGGACACAGCCCCCCCGACGGTGCGGCTAATGATTGTGTTTCTCAATTGTGCAAGTTAAAGACAGTTAAATCTGCCCATGCACGCCAGGATCTCCATTTTGTGTCCAAGTGTGCAACAATTATTACGACGGTACCGATTAAAAAAGGAAATAACAATAGAAAGGCCCCTTACGCTAGTTGAAACACACCGTAAAGGATCAAAATCACACCTTAGGGGGCCCCTACAGGGCTCAACAGCTTTGGGGAGAACCCTGAACTGCATCATGGCAAAAAGAGAAAAAACATTCATACTCTAAGTTGGGCATCTGAGCTAATAACCTGGTTGGGGCTATTTGATAAGCAAACTATTAGTATCAAAGCAACAAGTTGGTTAGGGTTGTTTGAGCAAAAGGGCACTAACTATTCAACACAAACTACTAAAACACTCCATGTTAGTCAGATCTACACTCATACACCTCCAAATGCAGCTTTTACAACATTTGACGTTATGCACCTTGCCTTCCGTTGACCTGAGACTCAGTTTCTGTACTCAGAAGAGGGATTTTAAAGTTCTGAGCACTGTCACCTGTAGTGGATGATTAGTGAAAAAACAAAAACATAAAAAGCAGGAATGAGCACTGGTAAGAAAGTAAAGGTAAATCATGTTTTCAAACCGATTCATCTGGGGTTGGAGGAGACGGACACACTATTCTCAAAACTATGCTGTGCAAAGGAATGCAGCATTTTTCTTTATGTACCACAAAAAGCTAAAGCAGATGCCTCACCTTCGTTCTGAAAACAACCCAAAAAAAGTGCAAATCATGCTAATGCTAACTAGCTCAGCATAGCTACAGCAGCCTTGCATTAAATATATATTTCCTAAGGAAATTTAGCTCTGTTGAAGCAGTTACCACACATGCAAAGCTGGAGCACAGTTACTCTAAGGGATCTGGGTGTCATGTATTAGCCAGGGCATCAAAACATACTCAGTGCAGGAACTATCACTCAAATACACACATTTGACTCCACTTCCTGGGCAATCATCCCCAATAGAGTCAACTGATGGGAAGCACGAAAAGATGAGAAGGGTCAGAATGGAAGGAAAAAGTTACAGTTGACAACAACAAAGATGAGAAGAAATGTTGTGAAATGACTTTATGAATACCAGGTTATTATGGTGCATATACATTAAGTAGCAATTAGCAATTCACAAGGTTGCTAATTATTTTGGTTAGAGAAATCTGGTGGTGGTTGTTATAGGCAGGGTTGGGGTCAAATACATTTTCCAATTACATTTACGTCTTCAATTATCCATGTTCAATTATAACTACATTTCGATTACGATAATCGGCATTTTTTCCAATTACAAATAAAATTACAATTATTATTTTCCCCCGAAAGTAAATTGCAATTACATTCTCAATTATTAAAGTTAATTTACAATTAATCACAATTAGCCTTTAATAAAAAAAAAAACCCCATAAAACTTGACTTGTGTTAGCTTTCTGTTAGCATCTCTTATGATAACAGGTCAGTTTTGACCCATGTCTTAAATCAGCTGTAAAATACACTAAGAAATATCATACATCATGTAATTTGTTATTCATCTCTTGATTTCCTTGTTATGCTTCCTTTTCCATGAAAAAATAGGTATTAATGTTTTTGGTGTTGGTGTCTGAGCCTTTTTACTGTCAGTATACCACAGAGTTAATTTTTTTTTGAAATAGTAAAAGGATCTCTAAGAGAACTGACAGATAGTGGAAAAGGTTGATATCAAACACATTTTAATAATGGTTAACTTTGTATGTGTATGTGCGGTCCCCAGGCCTCGCAGGCCCCCTAAATAATTATCAATTATGCAATTATAATTCAAATTGACCCCACCCCTGGTTATGATATTTAATCAACAAACTACAAGTCATTTGTTACATGTACAGAAAATGAAGCATTTTTTATTGTAACCTTAAAATGTAATTTGTCTTGTCAGTTGTTAGCAAGCATTTTGAAAAGTATTATTATTGTTCTGAGGGCACAATAAACGCGCTTTATGGTAAAAAAAAAAAAACTTTAGCGAGTAGTCAAAAACGTCAAGAAACATTTATAATAAAAAAGACAATAAACAGCAGACAGTAGTGAAACAGTGATGAAAACAGAGGATCAACCCTGACAAAAAAAATAAAAGCTGTGTGGCTGGACATATGCCAGTGTGTGACTTCATTAAACTCACTGTCCAGGATGTCTCCCAGGCCCTGGGCGCGGAGCAGCTCCTTTAGTCGAGCCACTTCGTCCTTCAGGTCTCGTACCAGTTTGTTGTTGGGATCTTCATTGATGACAGCATTGCACTTAATGTTCTTAGCTCGGTCAGCATAGCTAAAAAGGATCATAATACCAAAAAGATATTAAATGCTAATCATAAGCTGATATAGTTTAATAATGTTTCATTACACAGAATTTCGGTTAAGTTACAATAGATTTCACTAAATATCAATGAACCAAGAAAACCGTTGGAACTTAAAGTTAGGGCCATGTTTGTGGAGTAATGTAATGTGTCAACATTCTGGAGACATTTTGCTCACATTTTAGAGAAAACACACATTATTATTCTATTGACAACTAACCTTAGTATGTTAAGGTTTCATTTATTCAGACAACTGTTACTTAGGAAATTTCCTTTTGATCTCCAGACATGTTTCGACTACCAACTGCAAGTCTTCATCAGAAGAGTCTGTTGATCACTTTGATATTTCCTTTAAAACATGTCAGGAGATCAAAGTAGATTTTCTAAGTAACAGTTGTCTGAATAAATGAAACCTTTTAAAAAAAAAAAGACAAAAAGAATCTTGCTGGAATTACTACGCAAAAGTCAAGGAAACTTCAAAGGAAACATCAAAGCGATCAGCAGACGCCCCTGACGAAGTTTAACATACTCTTTAAAAAGAAGACAAAAACAATCTTTCTGGGACAATTAACCTTACCGGAGCGTACTGAGGGTTTCATCATAGTTAATATCTGCAGGACTGAGAGCAGCCACCATGGCTGTCCTGGAGTTCCCACCTGAAAACAAAAGATCCATTAGATCGTGATTTATATAAATTAATTTATGTGTGGACTTTATTTAAACACATGGAGCAGAGCAAAGTGTAATTAACATTAGATTTATTTCAACGCACTGCCTGATCTCTGCTGTGCTACACTGTAATAGCACTCAGCAAAACAGAAACCAACCTCTGGAGCCAAAACTGTGCAACTAATTTCACTAATGTAACATGAGAGCTTCATTAACGTGAACTACTCTGTGCAACATGCACCAGCTCAGGTCGAGGACACATAACCAATCCACACATGCCTAAACAGAGATGATGAGTGTGCTTGTGTTGTCTGGAGAGTGACATACGCCAGCACAGTTGATTATTGAATCGCTTTATTATGGGTCTATTACTCAGATTACTTGATTTTGAGAGATTGTGTTTTTATAATGGCTTAAAGTTCTACCTACCGAGGTTCTCCCTCAGCAGCCAGGTTAAAACAGAGTCCCTGTATGGGATGAAGTCAGTCTTCTTCTTCTTCTTGCTCTGTGGCAGAAAATACATCAATACATCAGACGGGGAAAAAAGACAAACTAATGTATGACAAAGGGGTCATTCCATGTAATTTCACCCAGACCCACGCACTTAGGTCAAAATTTCATAATTTTTCTACACCGATCGTTCTGTGATTTTTTTTTTTTAGGCACACTGTACATTTTTGGTATAATTGGAGGAATACTTTTTGGGATATCTTCACTTTAGTGAGGGGTATGTTTGATTTTCGCTCATCCTTATTTTTATTCCATTTTGTACTATGAATTAAAATAGAAATCAGATTTTTTTCTTACATTACCACATGCAGTTATTATTATTACACATCAATTTTATATAGCGCTTTTCTGGGTACTCAAAGTCGCTTTACAATGAAGGGAGCAGTGTTGGGGTTCGCTGCCTTGCTCAAGGGCACCTCGGCAGTGCTTGAGAACCAATGCATATACAGTGATGTGAAAAAGTGTTTGCCCCCTTCCTGATTTCTTACTTTTTTGCATGTTTTCCACACTTCAATGTTTCAGATCATCAAACAAATTTAAACATTAGTCAAAGATAACACAAGTAAACACAAAATGCAGTGACCTTAAAAAGGCGGTTCATGCTCGAAAACCCTCCAATGTGGCTGAATTGCACCAATTCTGCAAAGATCAGTGGGCCAAAAGTCATCCACAGTGTTACAAAAAAACTCATTGCAAGTTTTAGCAAACGTTTGATTGCAGTCGTTGCTATCAAGGGTGGCCCAACCAGTTATTAGGTTTTCACACAGGGCCATGTAGCTTTGGATTTTTTTTCTTGCTCATTGATAAAACCCTTCATTTAAAAATGGCATTTTGTGTTTATTTGTGTTATCTTTGACTAATGTTTAAATTTGTTTGATGATCTGAAACATTTAAGTGTGGAAAATATGCAAAAAAAGTAAGAGATCAGGAAAGGGGAAACACTTATTCACACCACAGTATCTGACTAACCACTAGTGATTTAAACAGTCTATGTACATAGCTCAAAGCTGATCAAATTACTGGGAGCTGAGGCATAAAGTTGTTTACACGTTCAAACCCGAAACGCTGAGACACTTTTTACCAAATTTGAGGGGCTGGCATGTCCACCAGATAGGATGTATAGCAGTATTCTGAGTAGTACGTGGAGATGTATTAGCACACCAAATTAATGTTTCCCATGTGGTGTAGTTCCTGGGATATTGGAAGTTGAAAATGAAAGAAAAATAAGGATGCACAAAAATCGACACTTTCCTTCTCACTAAATTGGCCATGTAAGATAAGATATCCTTTATTTGTCCCACAAAGGGGAAACTTGCAGAATTTTAGCAGCAGATAAATAAGAATATATATATATATATATATATATATATATATATATATATATATATATATATATATATATATATATATATACACACACACACACATGGGCCTATCTCAAAAAGTGTTATAAAAGTATCAACCGCTCAAACTAAAAATCTACAGTGTGGCGATTGAATAATTAAAGAACAATTGTTAAAATTTCAAAAAAATTTGAGACTGAAGTGCGTGAGATGTACTGAAAATGTGTTGAAATGACATGGAAAGACCCAAAGAGCTTAAACGAGACAGATGAGCCACTGGGTAAAATGAGAAAAAGGCACGTTTAATCCACTTTTGCTTCTGTGCTTTGTTCAACTGTGCATGGAAGCTAAAAGTACTGCACTGTAAAACAGTGGCTGCTAAGTCGCTGGCTCTTCAACACAAGCACAGGGCAAAAAGCTGTCAAATCTGCCTCACAGGATGAATAAAAGATTAGTGGTTGGACTTTCAAAAGGGTTTACCTTGCTGGTACAGTTATCCTGCATAAGTAAGCATTAGCAGGAGAAAAAGGGAAAGAACAGAAGGGCAGACATTACAGCATGCCAGGCCCGCTTTACAAGTGTTGAAATGCAGGAAGTAGGAATAAGTTCAGTAAAGACTAAACAAGGAGAAATAATCGAGCACCAAACACTCACCACTTCAGCCAAAGCGGAGATGACTTTTCCTAACGTGGTGAGAGATTTGTTGATATTTGCTCCCTCCTGTGATTTCACAAAGAAGAAGGTTGTTCCAGAGGCATTGGGATATTATTAGCCTGTTAAAAATGCTGCCGAGTGTCTTGTGAAGATGGAAGTCTCACCTTTAGCCTGGTACCTTTAGCTCCAGTGGAATCTGCTCGTTCGCTCCCAGCCAAGTCGACCAGACTAATTTTACTGACCTGAGAGAAGGGAAGGCATGAATGAAGAGCTAAACCATCTGCCAAAACACTAGATAAATTTAAATGTGGTCCTCTACAACACAATAGATAAAAAGATTTAAGCCTGAATATTCGAAATACAACAGTATCCCATATATTAAAAAGGTGTTGAAAAAAACCCAAATGATTAGCAATTAAAAATAAACATCAAAGTGACACATAAATACACTATATTGACCATGTTTTTAATTCGGAATTAATTATTCCAAATGAAATTAGTCGGAATTAAAGTGTTCTGCTTTGTGTTTATATTAATTCCGAATTGAGGTTCACATGGAAAACAGGTCTATTTGGCTTTAATCAATTCCACTTTAGGTTTGGGGGTTGGGAAGGGTTCTGATTGGACAGGGGGCCAACGTGACGTCTCATGGCTATCGGGAAAAAACACAACACAAAGCCACCACATACGGTGAACTATTTTGACTTTTATTTTGATTGTAGTTTTGAAGCAGCAGCTCGACAATAACATACGGTTACACTTTGATCCGCTGAGCAGAAGAAGGAGATTGGAACTAATCACTGGTAAATAAAGCCCAGTAAAAGTCCATAAAAACAATAACCAGGAATAAATATTTGCTCCCTAGTAAAGATAGTAGCCCTAACAACTGGTACAAGGATTAACTTGGTGATATTACAGCCTGTGCATACAGTACGGTGCCACATTTACTCTGTCTCCGGTATGTCTCTGAAATGTTGCTGGGTTTTAGTATCACCCGCTTCATGTCCCTGATAAAGTCTGTTTCGTTTGCCGTGTGAATGTCCACATGTTTATGCTTCGTCCATGCTCTTACTAAATAAATAGTCTCGGCTAGAGTCCCGCTTGCTTCGGGTGGCCATCTTGGATTATCGTTATCGTCACCAGCGCGTCATCGCGACAGAACAAGCATGCACAAAAGAACCGGAATTAATGTAAGCGGAATTAAACTTTTACAAGATCGAGGGATTATTTATTCCTGAAATAAAATCAGAATAAACCAGCCACCTAATTCGGATTTAAGTTTAATTCTGAATTAAAATTGCCATTTTAAAAGGCCATTTTAAAGAGGATTTAACTTTTATTCTGAATAAAAGCTTGCATGTAAATGTGGCCATTGTGTTTATACCAACACAATGGTCTTCCTGTCTCCACGTAAAATGTCTTCCTTCCCTCTGACTCCAAAAACAAAGGCATGTCTCAGCTGAACTACTAAGATCAAATCCACTGCCATCATGGAAAGTTACTGCCTTAACCTGGAGCTTGAGTAAAATATATATACATCTGATGTGAGATGCCATGGCAGTAAATTTCCCCAATGCGGGACCAATAAAGCTATCCATCTATTTATCTATATCGGTTCCTCCTCTGACCTTTTCTGTGGAGAGGTCCGTCTCATTGTCATGTTTCTTCTGAGTGAAGACAATGGTGAAAACGGCGTGGGATCTGCTGCTGGTTTCATTCATGTTGGTGGCAGCAACAGTTCTGTGGGTTACAACACACATAGGCAGGGTTGTAAAATAGAAAACTCAAGAGCTATCAACTTCAGGTTTTTACATACATTATTAGTAATTCAGTCAAAAGGATTCCTTTATACAGCGGAGGGGATAATAGCGTAAGGACACCAAACACAAATACGTGGGGCGGACTCTGAGGGACTCAGAGAGATAGTAGCTTTAAGCTGCATGTTGTGGAAATAAGCCTTCTGAGTCGGCATAAGATTAGGGTAGAATGTATTCCTCCTCATGTGAGCCTCACAGTCAAACATAAACAAACACATACACACAAATATATTGACTGTAAAACGTGATGGCCGCTTTCACCTGTTTAAACTGCAATTAGGTCAACTCCTAAAAATAGGGGAACAAATATTTTCCCCATAATCAGTATTTTACAATAAAGAGATTATACTTGGCAGCACTGTGAGGGGAATGTCCCACTCCCAACTTGCAGTAGTGGGAATTTAAAAAAAACCCGAAATCTTTCAAACTGAAAATTGCATTTGGATTCACTGGAAAAAATAGAGTTGTATATTGAAATGAAATACTAAACAAAACTGATAATCCATTCCAAATTCATTTCATTTAATTTTACTGGTCTCAATCTCATATTCACCCAATTACCGGTAGTTATGATTGTTGATGTTCAAATCATTTTTTATTTTGTCAAGCTTTGTTTATTTGATTTTTAAAAAGAAAAAAGTGATTTATGTTTTTTTTTTTTTTTTAAAGAATTATTTATATTGGAAAGTAACCATCAAGTTTTTCCTTTGTCTTTATAATGAAGTAAATGTTAATCTATAATTTACATTCTTGTTGCAACAATGGCTATGTTCTTGTTTTATAATAATTCCAGCAAGTTTATTTTTTAGCAGTATGCTCAGATTTTGTTTATTCTGTTTCTTAGAAAAAAAGAAGACAACGACCTTTCAAAAAGACGACAAAAAGAATCTTGCTGGAAATACTACACGGAAGTCAAGGAAACATCAAAGTGATCAACAGACACCTCTGACAAAGACTGGCAGTTGACAGTCAAAATATGTGAGGAGATCAAAGTACAGTTTTTGCTTTATCTTTAAATTATTTTATCAAAACTCAATCCAAGTAAAGAATAACTGAACGAGTTGGTTTATTGATGATCATGAGGTATTTGTTTCCTTCAACACCCCCACTGTTCCTCCTGCTTTAACCAATCAGCGCATGATCCCAAGAATCGACTAACCTGGCCTTGTTGCCGGCATCCATCAGGTCTGCGATGTCTGTGTAGGAGGTGACAGCCAGCTTGGAGAGGTCTTCAACATAGGGTCCGAGCAGCGGGTGTTCTCGAACTCGGAGGTTCCCTTTGTTCTTGGGATTGAGCAGATCTCTCACCCGCTCACAGTAAATCTCCATGTAACTGACCTGGAAGCCATTTCAGAGGGAACACAGTCAGTTTAAGTCAGGGGTGGCAAACATATTTTAGTTCAAGGGCCAAACACGGACCAGTTTGATCTCAAGTGGGCCGCAAATATTAGGTGGGAAAACAAGCAATTTCAACATAATTTTGCCATATAAATTCAATGTAAAGTAATGGACTTTACAGACAATATCCAATATCTAAATTTCCTTGCTTCTGTGAGCAATATATATAGAATTTGGAAAAAATGTGTGGAATAATTTGAATAAAATTGCAGGATTTTGGCAAATGGTGTGGAAGGGTTGAAATATCTACAACTGAATTACTTGGTATTTTCACACAAGGATTCATGTTTTCTGTAATTTCAACTTTAACCTGTGGGCCAAATTTAATGCTCTAATGGGCCACAGTTGACTTCCAGACCTTGAATTTGACACATGTGGTTTAAATGGACAGGACACAAACCTGACACGAAAATAAAAAATATTTACTAATCCCGACTATGATGATAGAGCTGGCTCACATGTCTTTCTGTTAAATGTTTTTGGACACTCTCAGCCTGCATACCAGCCAAACACCTTAAGTATGAGGTTTGCATCGACTGCTTTGAAACAAGACAAACAGGGCATTACAGCTGTCAGTGCAGTCTGTGACTCACCTCCACAGAGTAGGAGAGCTCATCTTTGTTGCTGTCTTCACTGATTTTCTCAAACAGATCTTCGCATAGCTGAGAGGCAGAAAAAAAAACAAGATAATATGAATTATTAAGGCTTATGGTAAAAATAAATCATACAATTCTACAAATGGTGTAGGGTTTGTTTTTTGCTACCGGAAGCCAAAAGTAGGTCAATGATTTAATCCTTAAATCTAAAGGTCAGCGTCGCAGTCTTTTTTTTTCATTTTAGAAGTTAATATGTTGGGATGATGAACAACTGAACATGGAGTATTAGAAAAAACTGGGAATATTTAACAAAGATCATAATGAAAGATAAAGCCCACTAGTATGGGTAAAGTTAGGACACAAGAGTAGAAAAACTTTAGGCTTCATCAGAAAAGAGTCAAATCTGTGATCTAACAGTAAAATGAATCACTCTAACCTGACAGCTTTGATTCTTGCATATATCTGTATTATATTTGTGCATTTGTCTATTGTTTTAGTATTATTTTATTCTACTGTGATGTGTGCACTTGTATTTTTAATCCTTATTTAATTAACAGTCTTTAACTTAATTATATATTATATTTTCTTTTCTCTTTCTTTGTTTCTTTAGTGTTTATTCTTTTTATTTGTAATATTTCTCGAGCCTCTTTAACACAAGTCATCTTCGTCTGAGATGAATAAAGTATTTCTGATTCTGATAATAACAAAAACACGATAAAAACCAAATGGGTGAACATAAACTAAGAGAGAAAAGAATCACTACAAGAACCAATGGGTCCAAGGTGATGGAAATAAAAAACAAAAACAAAAAAAAATACTCAGAAATTGAAGGAAAGAAATTAGTATAATCCATAAATTTTCTAATAAACGTCTTAATACAGGCTGCTGGAGTCATCGGAGAGTACAGTGGTGTCTCACTCAGTCCTGATTCGTGCAGATCAGTAAAAATGGCAGATGTTCTGTTAAACTAACCATGGGAATGATCCCTTCCTGGCCCTCCTCCTGCTTGCCCATCATAGTGTAGGATTTGCCAGCTCCTGTCTGGCCGTAGGCGAAAATGCAGACGTTGTAGCCTTCAAAAGCATGCTGGAGCATTTCCTTCCCGATATCATTGTAGACTTGGTTCTGTGCTGCGAAGCTGGGATCCTCAGGCTGTGTGGGGAGGGGAGTATTTATTATAGACTTATAATTCAAAGATCATCCTTTAAAAAAAACATATACACTACCGGTCAAAAGTTTTAGAACACCCTAATTTTTCCAGTTATTTATTGCAATTCAATTCGTGCAAGTCCAATGAATAGCTTGAAATGGTACAAAAGTAAGTACTGAACAGCCAGAGGTAAAAAAAAAAGAAAAAGTATTGGTTCCCCAAAACTGAAAAATTATACAAAAAGGCCTTTTTCAGGGAACACGAAGTGGGTTAACATGTGAAAGTTGTTCTACAGCATTGAAGGTTGAATCAACCTTGAAAGCTGGTGCTACTAATTAATACAGGTATTCCAACTTTTCTTGGTTACTTCCAACCCCCTCTGTCTGCATAAAAGCAGTGTTGGAACACACTGTGGTACCAGACCCTCATGAGCATCAGGTGAACAGTATTGTTCAAGGAATCCATGATTTCTTTTTCAACTCAAATTGCTTATATGTTCTATGTTTACATTTCAGAGTGCAATGACACAATAAACTGAATATTTTCAGTAAAAAACTGGAAAAAGCGTAGTGTTCTAAGACTTTTGACCGGTAGTGTACAGTGATTTGTCACAACTTTAATAAAACTGATGGATATTTAGACAAGTCATTGCTGATTAAAGTAAATGTACTGTTTAATTTGGTTTCTAGAATTATAAATAGAATTAGCAACAAAGAAGAAAATACTCACCGTTGTGTGTGACCAGTAAGAGTAATCGAAACTGAAGGTCTTTGCTGGTTCCTTTGGGGCTTTTGGGTTGAGGATAGCTGTGAAGGAAGGACAAAACAACAGGTTTAGAAATAATATTATCATATGTTTGGCAAGAATATGAGACAATAATGATCTAATAGCTTTGCATTTTCAAAGTATATATATTTAGTACATAAAGGGTGACTATATGTAATAAGTGTTAGTATCATAATACAGTAAAATACAGTTAATATCTTAATACAGTAACTTCAGTGAATTAAATCTGCTTGAAAAGGAATGAAAAGAATCAAAAGATAAGTTTAAGAATATATATATATAATGTATGGAGAAATGTGTCATTCAACAATGGCTTCAAAATCTGTATTTATTTACAGTATTATAAAAATTGTCATGCATTCACTAAGGTGACCAAATTTAGATACTAATTCAAAAAAGAGATCAGGTTGAAAAGAATGCATCTTTAATTTGTCTCAAAATAACTTAATTTTAGAAAGTAAAAAACAGTCATAGATTGAAGTTAAATGAATAAATTGCCAAATGTTCTTAAGACTCTTATACTTGTTATTTGTTTAGCTTTAACAGTCACAAGAAAGAAATAAAGGTTGTTACACGTTATCTATTTTAACCAACATCACTTTGCTATAACACATTAACTAATAACCCGACAAACTATAAGAACGGATCAATAATGCTTCCACGTCATCAGCGGGATGCATGCATACACACACACACTTTAATGAACAAGAATCTGCTACCATGCCTGGTATGTCACCCCCGTCAGCCATGTTGGTTGCTACCCCTGGGACAAGCGTACTAGCTTTCACACTGCGCGCTAGTTATGTCACAGCTAATTTACAGTGGTTTATTTGTGGAACGTCATACTACTGTAGTTCCGCTAATTCCTCTCTCCCACGGGTGAACTTCTGATTCTTTTTAAGGTGACATTGCAGAAAGCTAAATGACTAGAAAAGGACAGAAGAAGTCCAAGCAACAAGGGTTAATTAAAGAAGCTGAATGTAGGGCTGGGCAATATGAACCAAAACTCATCTCTCAATATTTTTTCTCAAAATGGAGATGATATAAATCTAGATATTTTTAACTCAATAAAGTCTTACCAGAAAGATAATTCTGGGTTCAATTTGCTGATGCAAAATGCCACACAGGCACATTCATTAACAAACCGCTGAACAATGTTTTTTTTCTCCTATAATGGACAGCACGTGTGAGTGAGTTCTGTAGTGAGGCTTGTTTAGGGGAAGCTTTGGGTTTGAACACACTCACAAATCCATCTTACTGTGGTTTTCATGCTGTTTTTAAAGGTAGCGAAAGCAGAAACTCATAAAACAAGTATTTGAATACAAAAAAAGGTATACAATAACAATATATCAATATAGGCAATATTGTAATTTTCTATATCGCCAAAATAAAAAACTCGATATAGTGGCCAGCTCGAGCTGAATGAAGCCTGTCTCCTTATTTGCAGCATCTGAACCAATGATTGACAGATAATTAAAGAAAATCAGGACAAAAGGGAAACCAAATCACTGCATCCCGGACAGACAATACATTCTGTGTCATTAAGTCTTTAAAGCATTTTTACCCTTTACATTAGCAGTGCCCACCAAAAGGCAGCAATCAGCCCTGTGTCATGCAAAATCAAAGCATCGCTAATGGTCAAATTAAGACTGCACCCTCTTCAACATGAGGATGCTCGAGAAGCTTTTGAATCAAGATTTTGCTGGCTGAGTGCCTCGTTTGCCTGCTGGATCTCAGCACGCTTATCAATAATGCAGGAGATGTGCACAGACAGAGATTGCATTGCGCCCTCCGTGGGTCACATGGTGTGCAGAAACTTAAAGGCACAGGATGTCCTCAGAAAACTGAGCAACGACAACTTCAAGTGAATAAACCAAACGGCTGTCGCAACAGATTATACCCAACTGGAATATGAAGAAAACATTTGTGTTAGTGTGTTGTCAAACTTTACAGGTGCACTGATTGAGTCAAAACTTGCATATTGGGGACACCAGAGATTGACAGAGCCAGACAGGTGGCTAAATACAGCTAAATTTCACCTTTGACCGGGTGCCTCCAAGTAGAAACAGGAGAGGGGGGCATTAAGCAATCTGATGGGTGACCCCGTTCCTCTTTCCTGGAACAATCTGCAGAGGCTATTAATGAGGAAGACGTCTGAGCTCTGACCTTAGCGGAGAACACAGAAAAATGATGAGCCGCCACCACCACCACATGTGAGACCCAGAGTGAGAGCTGTCCATTAGAGGCAGACAGACTGATGGGTGGAATAGCAGCTGCGTGCTGGCGAGACAATGCACTGTGATCATCAGCTTTCCTCCTTCCCTATATTTCTGGATGCTCTTCAAAGGCTCGGACTGATTTAGAATGAAAAACATATTTTAACAGTACGGCTGCAATGTGAGCAGAAACTATGAAGCTGCTCATCTACAGGGGTCACCAACCTTTCTGAAACTGTGAGCTACATAGGTACTGTATAGCCCAAAGGGCTACCAGTTAGAACAGCACTTCTTAAATGCTAAATATTCATGATTTCACTCTATTCAGAGGGTAAAAAAAAGGTAGGAAATGTTTACGTTTCAACATGCAACATTTTATTTCTCCTAATTTATGCCATTTAGGCATTTCATAGAAAATGCTCATCTTCCTATTTTACTAACTTCTAACAACTAGCAATCATATTTTACGTTCATCATGCCTCATATTATACTAACATACCGTAAAACATTGGTCACAAAAACATAAAACTTACTAGTTACTTTCCCCCCCTATGGCTCCCTTGCATACAGTAAAAACCTCATGAATAAACTTAAAAGAAAAAAAAAACAATATCTGGCACAATTGGAACTTCATTTATTTCCCACAAAGGCATCTGTAAAAAATAAAAAGTTTGTCAAAATGTGCAATATTTTTCAAAAATAAAATAACACCAATGGATTCAAGAGACTAAGTGTAGCTAAATTTATGAACTCTAAAACTGAGAAAATAAAAGGCATTCAACACTGTTTTGGCATGGTGCATTACGTTTAATCTGATTGGTCGGCTATGATGTGATGCATTTGATTGATTGGTTGTTTTTTTTTTGTAGTTTAATGTCTGTTGATCATTTTAAAAGAAAAATGTAACAAATTACTTTTTTTAAAACATACTTAAGTATAAATAAAATTACTGATTTAGAAATGCCAATAAAAGCAACTTAATTACAATAACGTGAGTACTTAAAATTCATTACTTTCATCTCTTTCCATAGCTGACTCATGCTACTATCAAGGTGCTCAAACATGACATTTCTCTTTATGTCATGAGAGTTGTTCTCATGTGAGAGCCTTTACTAGTGTAGAGCAAACACATCTGCACCTGGTAAAGATTACAGCCAACAATGTACTGACAGATCTTTTTAAGCCAATCAGATCAGAAGTACTAGAGCTTTAACATATTTGAATGTGTTTCTCATTGTTGCACACTGTATGACTGCAGCATTGCTTGTTGTGTTCATTGCATTTTGACATTTCCCTACACATTTTGCATGATTCAAATTTTCTGAACAGCCTCAACTGGAAATGGGCCACTGCGTTCACTTATAAATTGTTCATGCCTTGGTTGAATTCCTAGGATGGGAGTGAAAGCTCTGAGTGGAATTGGTTTTTCCTGCCCTTGTACGGGTTTCAAACCCACAAGTATTTTGGATTCTCCCACTATTTCGAGGACATTCATGAAAGTTGGACAGATTGTGGCCATTTTAGAAATGTCATACTAACGTACTACTCACATTAGATAGTATGCAAAGATTGAGTGTGCAAGAAATACCTGGATGTACAAACACTTTCCAAAAAATTAGAATAGGAACAGAACAAATAGGTGAGGAACAGAACCCAAGCTGCTTGAGGTCCTGTGTGAAATATCCAGTCAGTCATGATTTAGGGTGCAATGTTCTGTTCTGTCCTCACCCGTCTTCCTCCAAACCTTTGGACCTTAATTCCCGAATGAAAGAAATGGTGGTTTCTTTTCTTCAAAGTATTCTAATTTTTTGAATTCCTGTTTTCGTGGGTTTTATGAGCTAGAAGCCCAAATTATGTAAAAATGAACAAATAAATACTGAAAATCGTTTGAATTGTGGGCCCTGAATCTATAATATATGAAAGTTTAACTTTTTGAATTATTTGAATTTGAATTATGGAAATTAAATTACTTTTCCATGATATTCTAATTTTTTGGAAAGGATCTGTATACTGTATAGGAACATTTTTTAAGTGTGCACATTGGGTGCATTAGTCATACTCAACCGCCCCATAATGCATTGCGAGCTCACTTTCAGGGAATGTCAAATGGTCCTGGGACGAACATCAATCTAAAAACAAAAACATCCTATTTTCAAAACAAAAGTATCTCTTCTCGTCTTCCATTAGTGTTTAACGCTTTTGTAAATAGGACTTTTCATCAGTAATAAATTACGGACAGTATGGAGTCTCCGAAATGTCGGAATGAACACATGCTGATATTCTACTTGGTCACTTTCTCTTAAAATGTGTTCAGAACTTTCAAACGTGTAGAACCAACGGAGATATTTAGCCTCAGTTTGCTTCAGGTTTTTTTGACATTGCAGGTTCCAAATGCATACTTCAGTGGGAATGGTCATCATCCTAATCATACTTATAGTAGATAGCAGACAGCATATACTCATTGAGTTTGTAGTATAGTGCCATTTCAAACACAGAATATGTAACGTTATGCTCCAAGGGTGGATAATCAGCCCTAATTCCCGAACGGATTTGATTCAGATTAGTAAAGTGTTGATTCCAAACAGATTTTAAAATATTACCGATTATCGATTCAGTTTTCCAATGTTGATAATTATTGATCTTCCATTTAACATCAGTCTGCTGCTGAATTATTTGACTCAATAGGAGGTTTTTACAACATTTAGAAAATATTTATTAATGAATGTTTTTAAGTTTAAGAGTCAATTCAAAATCCTCAATACTTGCAAAGGTTAACAAGTCACAATTTATTGATTAGCCATCCCCCCCCCACCACCCCACCCCTTCCAATATGGTCAGTTGATGTAGCTTGGGTATGACCAGTTCATGTATACTGACAACATTAGAAATGATCATATTGTGCAGTGTTGTTTTTCTGATCAGTTTTATTGTGCTGACATCACTGATGACTTTACTTCCCTCTCGACTCTACACATCTTATTCACGCATCTTACAGCAATTATCCAAAGAGTCTATAGCTGCAAATTAGGACGTTTTCTGATTTCCTTTTATTAGAGTACATTTTCCATGTCACCTCTTATACTTGAAATGACAGTCACACACACTCACTGCTGCCTCAAATGCAACGTCATCACTCAGTTTTTTCCCTAACCATGGCAACAGGTATGGGATCAGAGTCGGACTCTGGTTGCCATAACAACCCAACTTGGCACAGAAGATAAGGATGCAGTACGGCGTGTTCCCTTTAATCTCAACTTGAGCACATTTTGGTACCTCTTTAATTATGAAAAATGTAGATTGATCAGTTATATGACAAGATTCTAACAATGAGAAATCAGACAGGAAAACACTTTAAGCTCATAGTTTATTAAAATATTTGTGCTTTGCAAAATTTCAGACAAACTACCCTCGATGAACCGGCAGTTTTGAATTGACAGATTTTGAGAAAAAAGGATACAAACACCTAATAAGTTAAATATATTATGTAATCATCACATTATTACCACACAGTGTTATCAGAAGTGTTGAAACAGCTTTAAACACTGTATAAAGATGAGTCTCACAAGACCCACTGCTGCTTCATTCTGTGAATGTTTTAAATTGTTAAATCCTTCAACTGTGCATTTTCACTTCCTACTCTGAAACACACTGGCCCGATGGGCTACCACTCCCCAGGAGCTTTTCATTTCTAGACAGGCTGTATAGTAGTTAACTAACCATTTCCTGCTATGTAAAGAACATAATTCAGCTGATTGTATGCCGGCAGACATTTTGTGCTAGACTGTGGGGCCAACAACAGGAAGGCAAAGACACCCCTCTGTAATGAGGCTGTTAGGAGGTCTCTGGGCAGCAGATGGGAACTGAAAGCTAGTCTGTTTCACCTGAGTCTAAAATGGCTGATCAGATCATGCTTGCACTTCCTGAAACCCTCAGAGGACCCGCTGGCTGTTAGCTCCAGCAGATCAATGACCGACTGAGATCACAGGAAGGGGATGACGACATTGGAAGTATTCATATGTAAACAGGAATAAAACTAATGGGATGAACTCCTGAGAGAACTTGTACATACAGAGAATTCATTTCTGCACAGAATTACAATGAGCTGCTTTCAATGAGGCAGAAAAACAGAAAAAAAATCCCAGAGGTCTGTGTGCTTATTAGCGTGACTGTGATGTAACTGCTCTCTTGTAGATAACAGTGATTCAAACATTTAATCAAAAGCCTTTAATCCACCATCTAGGATACATAAGTACCATTTCTTTTTACACTGTAAAGTTGCTACTAGTCATGTCTTTGTAGTCACGTGCAACTGACTTTATATCAAAAAGATGCAGTTTCAAATTATTTAATGTGTGTATAAGTCTAATCTAAATTCATATAAAATGTCAACGTCAACTAACGAATGAAGCAAACCTTTACTAGATATTTCTATAGAATAAGTTAGGCATACATCACCAACACTAAGCTATTCAGTTGGTCCCTGGTTGTAGAGGCTCTCTGGGGATTTAGCTCAATAAAACGATGACGTGCAAAAACAAAGACACCAACAGAGAAGATTTGCCAAATTTTTCATGACCATAAACCGATTCAGCTTTGTTGTTCAACACAAATACACATTCCTTCCAAATATGGAATCATTCAAAAGGGAAATAAACAAGCTTTCTAATTTCAATGGATGCTTCTCAGGATGGTGACTTTATTCAGGGTGCTTTCACACCGGTTTAGTGCCAGACTTGGACCGAATGGGCGAGGACGGTCGATCATTTTATCACCTTGGTTTGGCTCGGTTTGCGTTCAGACCGCAACTTCTGATCCACTCCAAACAGCCTATGGTGCAGTTTTATGAGCTAACCATTTGAGGGGGGCGTAACTGGAGTAGAAACTTCTTTTTGCAGAAGAAAATGAGCCTGAAGAAGAGGCTCTCAACAATGGGTCAAAGCGAGCAGAACCTTCTGCTTTCTCCAGTTGTTCTTTCAAAACATTCAACAATAGAGCAGAAACAACTTGCGGTGCTTTTGGTGGATTTAATGCCCTGTTTTGTGCTGTCGCCAGTTATCCTGATCACCCACAATGCCGTGCACTCTACATCATCACCAATACTTCCTGAGTTTGATCCGCTCCGGTAGCGGTTGTGTTCATGGCACTCATATGTTCTAGACTTTGACTGAAAACACTCCAGAAACAATTGCTCTAGGATTCATCTGTTTGATCCGCTCTAGACTTCATCCACATGTTCTCACCACCCAAACGAAGCGGACTATCAGAGCAAACAAATTGTAGGTCTGCAGTGATGAAATTGTTGACACATCACCCCCGACTTAACCCCACCACATTAATGTTCAGAATATGGTTTCCTCCTAAATTAAAATTTGTCATATTTTTAGGGATTTTTGTTGTTGATGATGGCAAGACAGATTCAACCAACATCACCAAAAAAAAGGAGATCAGCAACATGATAAAGGCGGTGCAGGGGAGAAGGAGCTGTTGGCATGAACTCGCTGTGTGAGCAGCCACAACAACGCTATAATGGTTGTTCGGTCTTAAATAGGCAGCATGATAAACTTTGGTGTACATGCTGAGGTAGCCGCAGAAACGCAACACACGTTGTATCCCATGGCTTTGGGAGAGTGTTTGTGATGGTTCGGTTACCACGGCTGCGGCACAGGTGACACGGTTGTCAGTGGTTGCCGCTCAAAGCAAAGGGCTAAAAGTAGCATCTGAGCTCTGCTGCACACATTCAACAAGCAGCTGAGTTCATCGCAGCCACAACACTGGACGTGCAACATCTCCAAAACAGACACCAACATGTGAAATCTTGATACTGCAGACCTCCACGTGGCCTTTTCTAGGAAAAAGATTGCTTTCACATCACGACGAGACAACTAAATAAAAATAACCAAGCAGCCTTCCAATTTTCCACTGATGGGCATTCCTGCCAGCAGTGATGGAACTTTCCAGCCAGGGATTTGTCTAGCCAAGACAATCCTAACAGACGTCATACCCCCAACTTTAAACTCCTAGTACAGCTCTTGAAATTTGAACCTTTACATTAAAAGATGTTGTAGGAGAACCCAAAAAAAGACCTTGAGTTTCAACTCTTAACGCTGATCACATCATTAATGTCCTCCTAGCCTGAGAGGGGAGAGGGGAAAGAGCACAGGAAGACACCAGAACAAAGCCCTGAATGCAGGGGACTGCAGTTGACGACAAAGGCTGAAAAACACATTAGGTAATCCGTTATGACAAGGCTTTATGTGGCCGGTCCCCACTGTCACAATGACTCTTTTCACACAGCTTAAACAACCCAGCCTCTCTCTTTTAGTAAAAGAAAAGATGGCTGCAATTGGATAAAGAAACTGGGAAAGAAAAGTTTTTAGTTTAACAGTAATCTCCACTTTGAAACTCTAGAAGTGATGCTGACACAGTTTGCAACACAAAATAAAGCTTTATCCTTCCAGGGTTTCAGATATCTGGTTCAAGCAGGAAAATAAACTGCGTGCAAAGCAATGACACAAAAATGAAAATTTTTACTTTTGTTTACCGCTGGTCAGCGATCACATTAAATTCTTGCTACCTACCAAGGATTTCTAGTGTTTTGAGAATCACAGCAGGCAAAAGGCCAGTACTGAGGTAGAAAAAAAACAAAAAACTTTGATCTAAAAATGATTGCATTTTTGGTGACATTTCTTTATAACCCACCACAGTTACAAATCTTGCCTGTTTAGTTAGAAAGCAGCGGGGCACTGTGCAGTCCCGACATACACGCCAGCTGTTCCTGCACTGACTTTTGTCTATTTATACAGCAGCAGATGGCAGTTAGTGCTCTGCATGCCGGCAGACTGTCAGTGACAGGAAGGAATGGACAGATTTCAGCCGCCCAACCTTTCCGCTGAACTCTGAGCCAAACCATACATCGCTTCCACCCACAGACACCAATAGCTGGTGGATGCTAACAGTGGTTCTTGATATTAGCAACTCAGCCCAGTAGAGACTAAGGGAAGCATCTAGAAGCCAGCTGAAAAGCATGCAAAGCCAGCAGGGCTCCATTCAGAAGCTAAACTAACATAACATATATGTACAACAAAGAGAGGGAGAAACCAGGCAGTCTCTCAGGCGATGGCATGCAGGGTTAACACGCACGCGCACGCGCACACGCACACACACACACACACACACAAAATACCAAAACACAATAGCGAGAGGGAATTTCCCTGTGTCTGCTACATTTCCAAATGTATTGACCCTACTTATGTCAACTACAGTATATGTGGACTTTATTTTCACCAGCATTCATCTATTTGTTTGATTGATTGTCTGTTAGCAGAGTCGCACCAAAAGTACCAATTTTAACCAAAGATAAACCATTCGCCATAGAAGATTCCATTACATTTTGGAGGGGATTTGGATCAATCTACTAATTCTGGATCAGTTTAAAAAAAAAATGGAAATCTATATCTCTCATCATTGTTAAAAATTCAAAATATCATATCACTGTTAATATTTGAATAATCTTCATGAAATTTGACTCAGTTATGTTGTGTTGATTTCTCAATGACCACACTGAGTTTCATCTGGTTTGGATCTGAAATGCACATTTCATCAACATTTTTGATGACCTGCTGCATGGTGATTAATGGGGATTGAAGTTTCTTCAAAGCCTTCAAAGTGTGAATTATCATGGTACCATGACCACGATTACTGATCCAGATAATTGCCAATATCTGGTAAAGAGAATACAATATTTTTGACGAGTGCTCTTGTTTTGCAATATTTTTAGATATTGAATGAATTCATATTGGCCTCTTTTGGATGACATACATGTAGGATATTACTCTACACCATACAGGTACAGGCTCCAAAGTCAAATGTCCCCAATAGATCATATGTCATGATAACACTGTAGCAGCGCCACAGGAACTTAAGAACACAATAGGGCAGTTGTAAAAAACAAAAAAAAAACCTGTGAGCATGGAAAGAAGAATATTTTCTGGGTCAGCTCGCTAACAGTTAGCCAGTATGGTGGTCAAAAGCTCAAGATATATATCAACATTTCCAATGAGACATTGGCGAAGTTATTAGTAAGGTATCAGTATCTTAGCTAACAGTGAAAAGGCTAAAACCACTTTCTAGATATCTGCTAATGCAAGCTATTGCTGGAGTACGCAGCTTTTAGAACTGCAATGATTTAGAGCCTTAATTAAGCAAAAAGAATATTTTATTTAATTACTTGAATAATCAATTAAAAAATCCATAGAATACACAATTACAAATATATCCAATAGCTCCAGTCCTGAAAGATTTATGTAAAAACATGCATTGAACAATCAATAAAATGTTTTGAGTTTGTTTTTATTGAAGATTATTACTTTAAAAAGCAGTCGACCCACTCTCAAGCAATGCACGCACATTATTATGTGATAAGGGACAGAAAACTAGTGGGAACAACAGTGCTGAGTGGGCTATGGAGACAGAAAAACACAGAGAGGCCTTCTTTACATTCACTGCTCACAACAACAGGCGCCCATTTCAGAGTAGTGACCTGGATTTTCTCAACCCAGCTTCTACTCAGCAACCAAAGACTCACTCAAAAATGCTTTCAGGGTTTACATAAGCCTGATGACTTCATAAAAACACTGCAGAAACGTGGATGTGTGAAATTCATGGTCAGCTTATTAGACAAATAGGACTTGGAGAGAATAGAGTGGGTTTATGACTGACTCATGCCTTCATGTATGGTCAGATTTCTAGTGTTTTCTTCTATAGCATGTGTCAAACTTAAGGCCCAGGGGCCAAATATGGCCCTTTAGAGCCTTCAATTTGGCCCTCAAATATCTGAGAAACAATGGATCATTGTGTAAATTACCTACTAATTCAGTTGTAAATATCTCCACGAGAAATCTTCAAAGAAATAATACAAACATTCAATGAAACTCCACAACATCAGCAGGGCAACTATTTTCCACATGCGTATATCATATAATGGCAGTCATTCTTATTCTGAAAATGTTAAAAAAAAAAAAAAAAAGAACTTTTAATTGTTCCAAAATCCTGCAATTTTCCTCAAATTATTCAATAAAATCTCCCCAAATCACATAAAAAAATGGCCACAAATCATCAAGAAACAAATTGAAGTGAAGATCCTGCAGAGACAGATTTCAGTCATGTATTGCTTTAATACATATTTTAAGATGTATTTATACATGCAAGTACAAACTAAAGCACAATAATGATTAAATTACTAATTTTCCCATCTAAAATATGTGGCCCATTTAAGGTAAATTGCTCCCAATTTGGCCCCTGAACTAAAATGAGTTTGAAACCCCTGTTCTAGAGGGATAGAAAATTGTGCGTAGGTGCATCTATGTGCGTTTGCCCTCTATATAGCACATAACATCGACCGAGCACCAATTTAAAATGTGATACTGTCCCCGAATCCCACATTGAGTTTTCACTCCTGAATGATAATACAAAGTGAGCACCATGGCTACCAACACAACCCTTTGTGACTGCACAGCACAGCTCCAGAGTTAGCCTATGAATTCAACCCTCAAACTGGGGAAACAAGCCAAACAATATGGTCTGAAGAGAGAGAGAGAGCTGGGTCAGTGAGGGCACGTGAAACTTAAGAAACACATCGCCCCTCTGAATTGTGGGAAAGCCCATCAGTTCAAACAACTGTGTGTGATTGTGAGTGTTTTGTTTTGTTTTTTTCTTTTAAATTTAATCAAATATTTCCAAATAGGAAGAAAAGTTGAAAGACAAGCAAAAAAACAAGCTTGAAAACTGAAAACCAGGGCGATTCTGGCATCATACGCAACGTGTCCCAATGTGTAGCAGCAGCAAAATTTATGAACTGCAAATAAACATGCTACTCTTTTTTAATCATTTCACTTTGATTAATCAAATAATCTTTTTTGCTGCAGAAGAACCAAGACAAAAATGTTATTGTCTACAAATTATTCTCAGCAATCATTGTTGTTGATGAACGTTAACTGTTTTGTGATGGTATGGATACAAAAGAATTAAATTGTATTGTTTTTTGTTGTTTAAACATTTATGAGTTTTATTGTAACACAGCAGAATTCGTTAAACCAGCCAATAATTGCAATTTTTTAGTTACCGGTAAACAAGATATATCTATATGAATCAACAGCGATGTGATAACATTACTCGTACATTTACATTTCTAAAACTTCGTACATTCACATTTCTTAAACTTCGGTTTTTGCACATTTTTACTTCTTTAGGAAGCGTTTAAATTGTAAGAAATTATTTTGTTAACTGAGATTTATATATTTCTATAAGATAGCAGAGGCAACCATTAAAATAAAGATGTGTGAACAATTATTATTCGCCTTTTTTCGATGCAGATAGTGTTAATAAATATATTAGACACAATGTAATACATTTAGTTACATTGATGTCTATAAAAGGCTGTTTAATTTCATTAAGAGGCCAATTAATAGATATCAAAAAGTCTTCTAAATGCTGTGGATTCCTTATCTACAACTGAAAACAATTCAACAGCTTTGACGCGAGAAGTTTACAGATGACAAAAAATAATGAGACGTGTCTATTTACTTTTGAGGTGTCAGTGTGTGTGTGTGTGTGTACTATGCAAAAGCTGCACGCTTTTCACTCTTCACTGTCATGCAATGTCAGAAAGAAAACAACAGGGTCAAAGTCCCACAATCAGCAACAAGAAAATGAAATGCTCTGCAGGAAAAGAAAAATTTTAATGCCATCAATCACATTGACTAATAATCAGAATCAAGCTTCTTTTTTTTTTTAATGATGGTGGCTAAAGCTTAATATTTGACAGCACATGACTGGATTTTTACATTTTTAACTCAGCAGCAAATATCTCCAATGTTTAAATGTGCCTACATCACTTTAAACTGAGGTCTCATCAACATTATCCATAGCAGGAATACTGTAAATGAGGCTGCCTGCCTCACGCTCTTCTCCACGTGAATATCGCTCGTGCGCCACACTCGCCATCTCTCCCTCCCTCTATGTTAGCTTCTATGATTTCTGCAGAAAGCTCTCACAGGCCGTGCCAGGCTGGGCCCACAGGCACACGGAGAGAAAGAGAATCAAGGCAAAGATGGAGAGTGAGTGTTTAATCTTGCATTTAAAATAAATTAAATAGAAATTGTTCAAAAGCAAACATTAAATATAATAAAATGTCACAATATTCATTATTTCTACTAAATAAGAAATATTATGAACCTGGTTTCGCTGGAAATTTCTTCCTATAAAAAAGAAGGATTTTTTTCTTCCCACTGTTGCCAAACGCTTGTTCATGTGGATCTTGTTGAATTCTTTCTTTTTTTTTACTAAGGACTACTTTATATTTCGTTCAGCGCTTTGAGATGACTTTGTTGTATTTTGCGCTATATAAATAAAGTTGAATTGAAGTGATATCAATTAAGCAAATCTCACCAAATTGGACCTTCGTTAACGGAGTAGGGATCTTTCTTAAACTATAGCAGCATGAGAAAATGATTGGCTGTTCTGTGATTAAAACTCATCTAGGGTGGCAAAAAATTGACTGATCAAGGTGGTGATCAGGAAGGAATTCTTTTTGTTTTTTAACTTTATATGTTGTACCTTAGCAAGCAAATGTGACATTATCGAGGAATTGAGGATCATGATGCTCACTCATCTGCTTTTTGGAAGAAGTAATACCAACGTGTATAAACATCTGGAGCAGATCCGTAAGCCCTCTTATGAATAATCATCAACAGACGAATCAGTCTTACAAGCCTAAGATTAAGATCTGTCAACTATAATGGCCTCTTTCTTCTTCTTTTTTTTGATGTATGATAGTGTAGAAAGCCAATAAAAAATACTCATTCTCATGAAAACAATATGATGTCAAATAACTAATAGTAGTTTAGTTGGCAGCAAAGCTTGGCCAATTTATTAAAAGAAGGTAATCTATCATATAGGGTTTGGCGATATATCGAGATTCATGATAGTTTTCTGTTTTGGCGATATAGAAAATGAAAATATCGCCTATATAGTTATATATTTTTATTTTATAGCTGATTTTATTTTGAGATACTTGTTTTACAAGTCGCTGCTTTCACTGCTTCTCAGAACAGCATGAAAAGCACAGTTATATGGATTTCCCAGAACTTCCCCTTAAAGAACTCACTCACACATGCTGTCCCTTAGAGGACAAAAAGACAAAAGTCTCAGTGTTTGTTAATAAATGTGCCTGTATGACATTTTGCATCAGCAAACTTAAACCTGACATAATAGATTTATATCGTATATTGTCATTTTAAGCAAAAATACCAAGATATGAGTTTTAGTCCATATGGCCCAGCTTTACTATCTTCTTCCCCCACTAATTTAAGCAAAGTTAGTGCATTCTAATGCAAAAACATGTGTATTTAAGTTTAATTCAAAGAACTTGAGTAAAAAGGAGCAACTATTAGGTGCAACTAATCAGATTGGAAATGTATCAGCCTGATTACCTATAACACATCTATAACTACACAGTAACAGCTGTAAGTAGGTCCACCAACTGAGCCACTTCAGGATCTTGTGCCTCTCTGGTTAAACCAGTGCAGCTCGTAGACACAGACATCTGTCTGCCCTGGCTTCGCATTAGGTGGTCAATCTGGAATGTGTCGACTCTGTAACTAAGCTCAGCCCATGTGCTTCTCTGCAACACCGTTAACATTAGGTGCTGGGGGATATTAAACAATGTCTCTGGGATTACAGCAGCGGGGTGTGCCGACCAGAGGAAAGACGGTAGATTACGGGCAATAATCAGGTCAGTCGGCCTCGTCTCAAGCAGCAGGCCATCCTTCACCCAGCACCAATACTTAGGGACACTAATTTGTCCCATCAAAGCTTTCTCCATCGACTGCTGTGGTGAAAGCATCCTTTAATGTGTAACTGATATTGGAGCTGAGCTGAATCAACCCTGCAGGGTTTTTTGGGAAGGTCATGATCTACTTAGCTTATATTAAGTGTGTAGTCGGCAGAATTGTATCTGAAAGGTGTAGGATTTATTTGTGATGACCTTCTGTTTGCTTCATCAGCTTGTTTCTTTAAATGTGGAGAGGCTGGAGATGAACACACCACAGCCATATTAAGGCTGCACAATATATTGTTTGAGCATTATAATGTATGTGTGCGCAATAGTCACATTACAGGTCCTGCAATGTTTATGCACACAAACACTGCACACATTTGTCCTGTGGAAGTGGCTGTGAAGAGCCAGAACTGTAGACCAACCATCATAGTGGGATGACTAAACTGGCACAGGCAATGGACGTCTCCGAGAACCAAACGCTCAAAAGCAAGCTTCGGAAGTTTTTGGAACAGTGATGCACTCAAGGTTTTATAAACAGTGGATGGAAGCAGAGATCAGTGCAGGTTAATAGTTTTGGCAGCAGTCCAGCATAACAAAAAGATTAACTCGAGTCATAGGGTGAATATTCCTCCATTTTTTTTTCATATTGCAGTTTATACAACAGTTAGTTCCGACCAAGTAATTTGATTGGACGACAGGCTTTCCAACAGCAGCACCAGGACTTCTTATGGATCATATCACTCCGCTGTACAGCTGATCTAAATACCATTAATTACAGTTACATCTCGGGCTACACACTGCATTACATTGTCACTACGTTCACACTGCAGGTCTTAAATCACAATTTGGATATATAAAAATAAAAATGATTTATTTTTGTGTAATCGTTCAAATTACACATTAAATGCGTCTTCAATCAGTTTGGAATACGAACGGAATGCGAACCTGAAGTGATGTGCATGCGCAGAAGAGGCACGTGCGGTGTTTACGGAAGTAAATATGGGGGTGTCCAGTGTAAGACTGTGTCTTGCTGAGACATTTTCTTTCCTACAGAAGTCAGCACTGCATAACGTTAAGGAAAGTGAAAAAGAAGAGAGCCAGGTTTATCTCTCTAGCCGTTTACAGTCTGATGGCTGCTACATCTTAACAGCGAATAGTTTGGAGGGGTGGGATAGGGATGTTAGCGGCTTCAATGATGCGGATGGAGTTCATTAAAATAGAAATTGTGTTGTTCAGACTGTCGGAGCCAAATGATTAAAAAAATGAACAAATTATCTCCCTCTTTTCACTTATCACTGTTAACTAATAAAATGTGGCTCTAGAACTGTTGTATAAAAGCAATATCACACTCGAGGTCGTGCTGCTGTGATCGGTACTGGTGTGATTATCTATGGCCGAATCACACCAGTGCTGACATTTCACGTAACAGCACGACCTCGAGTGTGATATTGCATGATGAAAAAAATCCCAATGTCAGTTATTTTAAATATCATGCAGCCCTAAACCCCATGACTGGAAACCAAATGCCTAGGGATACATGAATGACAAGAACAACCACTCAAATAAATCACCACAAAAACACTGTTGACATTTAATGTATAGCTAACCATAGACATAAATACAGGCATGAGTGGTTGCCTGTTAGCTGAGAGAAAACATAACACAGACGTTACATAAGAAGAAAAAGCAGACCAGTTGAAAGAACACATCAGGGCCTGTTGAATGAAAGCAGGCGCTGGGTGTTCTCAAGTTATTAAACATTTGTAGCAGCGGCAAAATCCAACACAACAGTTCATGGCGTCACATCTTATAATTACATTAGCTCTAGTGTGTTTCAGAGCCTCTTCTGAAAGAAACCTTTGCTTATTTCAAGTTTGCCTGCAGAGGCCTTGGACGCACTTCCTGCCACTGGATGATCAATTTTGCAGCCCTCATGTGTGGACTCCATCCTCTACCACCCTCGATGCATAGTAAGAAGACGAGAGGACAGAAAGGGAGGCAGCAACTCCCTCTTCGGCCCTGAAGCGCAGTTTTATTCTGAGAGGTTTGACACATGTACGGGGATGAACACAAACGCCCATGGATGCGACATAACAATAAAGACTGTGTAAAACACTCACCAAAGGTCATTCTACTCTGGCTTAAACAAGGTGCTGGAGGCACAACCTTGACATGGGGATGGACAGTGTAGTGACTAACCCAGCTAATAGGCATTTTACCAAGAAGGAATATGATCACGTTAACATTCTTAAATCTTCTGATTAAGAAATCAGATCACTACATATTATATAACATAACATTACAATTAAAAAAATTATAAACTCTTCCCTTAGCATCTCAGCATAGTGCAAATAAAACATTAAACATGCCTGTGGCACACATATAGTCTTAAAAGAATATATATATTTTTTTTTTATCTCAACATGGCTTCCTGGCTAAAAAATATAAATAACAGATTAACAATCACTTAACATCGTCAACTATTTAAATATTCAATGGCAAATTTGACAGTGCACATGTTTCCAGGTGAAATTTTTCCTTATTCTTATATCTATTACAAAAAAAAAAAATTGGTAAAATTGTATGTTTATTTATCAGCACAATTTTACAATTACATACGACAACAACAAAAAACTACGGTATATAAAAACAAAATAACTTTCTAAATTCTGGTTAAGTATGACTTGCCAATAAGATATTTCACATATTTGGTTGAGCATCAAAAATAACCATTAATTGCAACTTTTTGTAGATATACCATTATAAAACCAGCTTCTATCTGACTGTCAAATGATCTTAACAGTTTACGCTGCCAAGTATCTGCATGACAAGGTAATGTTCCACCTCTCAACATTCTAATTAGACAACATTCTCAGCATACCATCCGCAATGAAGTCCTGATGAAGGCAGTGTGTGGCTGCCAGCCAGCTTCCCCTCCATGCTCTGCAATCTGCCCGTGTGATCGGAGGTGGAGTAGGCACTGCTGCAGCCTCTCTTTCATCCGCGCGCGCACGCACACGCACACACACACGAGACTAAGCTCCCTAAAACGCACACTGCATCTTCTACTGCAGCTCAGCTCCAAACCAACAGTCACCCTCCAGCTCCTTCCAGTGACACTGGCATAATGAAAGCCCAAATATATGGAGTCCGAGGAGCAGAGATTTGACACAAAGTAGCAGAGTGTGAGAGATAAAGGAGCAGTCAGCCATAACTGGAGGGGATTTTGATTTTTTATTTTAGAGTAGATTCATATAGGCTTTGGCTAATGAGGCCAAAAAGACAGAGACACAGGAGGAGAAAGAGAGAACATGCTAGCTAGCAGAACAGGTTTCTGTTGTCACACGCCGTTTGCTTTCTGGGACGGTAAATGTTCAAATGTTCCCGTGTGCAGGGTATGAAGTTAAGAAAATATTATGGGGGAAATGTTGACCCTCGTAGTCTAAAAAATGGCAGCATTTTTAAAATGATTGTGGGCCTCGGAAAAAAATTTAGTTACAGCTTGGATATTTCATAGATTAAAATGCACAGTAGTACTTTTTCAGAGAGACGTTTGCAAGTAGCACCGTAGCTATTACAGAAAGAAGAAGACATGTAGGGAAACTATGCATTTATTTATCTGTTAACAGACAGCGCTCATAATAAGTTGTTGACAAAAAACTTGGGGGCAATTTTAGCCCGTGGAACAAGGTTTTTAGGGGCATTCTTGGCTAAATTAAAGGCCCGTGTGAGTAGATGTTCACCTGGCAGCTCAAGTAGCACATGCAGCACGGCCATGAGTCAGGAGGCAGCGTGCGCACGACAAAATCTGATGACTCACAGTCACAAGTACGCACACAGAGGCAACGCAGGCAAAACACACAGGTCTGCTCTACTTGGTTGGACTGTTTGTAACCTACTATATATCTATATCTAGACCCACAATCACAACAAAGATTGCACATTATGAGTGTTGATATTTTAATTATATCTCAGCAGGTAGGGTTGGGGTCAATTATAATTGTTATCCTGTAATTGATAATTAATTACAATTGGAAACATATGTGCTGTCATTAAGTTCAGATAATTTACTTTTTAATTGTAATTTTAATGGAAATTCTATAAGAACAATTACTTACTATTTAATTAAATGCAAAACTAGTGAACCATGTTACAGTTATATGGCTTACACATACATAGTTAATTATTAAAGTATGTTTCATTTTCATTTTACATGTTTGTTCTCTTGAGGATAATTTTACCATTAAAAAAGCGAGCGGTATACTGACAGAAAAAAGGATGAGACGCCCATACCAAAAATATTTATACCAATATTTTCCTGGATAAAGAAGCCTAACAAGGTAACCAAGAGAAGAAAAACAAATTAGATGATAGATCATATTTTCTAGTGTAATTTACAGCTTGTTTAAGACATGGCTCAAAACTGACCCGTTATCATAAGAAATGCTAACAGAAAGCTAACACAAGAGGATGGTCACGTTTTATGCGGTTATTCATTAAAGGTTAAGTAACTGTGATTATTTAAAGTTGAACTTCAGTAATTGAGAACATAATTTTATTGACTTTCAGGGGGAAAATAATAATTGTGAGTTTAACTGTAATTCGGCCCCTGTACTCATAGTTGAGACGTAATTGTAAATGAAAAATATAATTAACCCCAACTTGTGCACAAATATTTTTTTGGTAAAATTAATGGATAGTTGTTCTGTTCTTTTTTTGTTTTTTTGCTGACTCAACAACCCCAAAGAAACCTTTGTTTCCTGTAAAACTGAAAGCAAAATAACAGAATTATCACCAGGTTAATGACTGACTAACCATAACAACCCTCTTGTGTACACACGGGTAGATAACACCATCATAAACTACAAAGCCATTCACATTGTCACTGTTGATCACAGACCATGTGGTCGGGCCCTGAGTAATTGAAGGTGCTGTTGGGGGGTGGGGGGCACAGACTGGGTGATGACCCCTGGGTCCCTCCAAGCTAAGCATTCCTCCCACAGACCCTCTTCAGGCATGTCAGGCCCTTCAGAGGAGGAGGAAGTTCCCTCTGTAAGCCTTTTATTCTCATTCAGGGCTGTTTGTCCACCATTCAGTCTGCTCATCGCTCTGCTATTTGCAGAGACCCATGAAGGAAGATCTTCACTAAACCCTCGTCATCAGCACATATTACCCAGTGGAAATTGTGCATGATTGCCAACGGGTGACTTACTTGTAGTGTTGCCTTGCATTTGAATGATACATTTTGAGTCCTTGCTCGTTTCTCTGGTGTTGAAGGGCCGAACGCGAACAGCGACTTTCACAGACGCCCCCGACATGTTTGCAGCAGGTTAGGACAGTGTACAGGTAAAGTTCCTTTGTAAAATCCACCTGAAAAAAAGTGAAAAATAGGAACACATTTGGTCAGAGGAAATAAAATAAATACACAGTAAATAGCGTTGGCTAAATACTATATCATGTTTGGTGGAGGGGAAATTAGCTACACCGTCTCTCACCTGGGAGGACAGCCTGGGGTTTTCATAAAGACTAGGATCTTTCTAAATGGAGTCACACATTGTCCTCAGAAATATCTGTTAGATAAAGTCACACTATGTTCCGGACAAAAAACAGGCTCCAGGGGTTCTTATTACTTCCATAGACATGTGTGAAGAACAGAACAGTTTGGGTGGAAATGGCCTGCATGGTCGGGGTGTGAGTGTCCCAATACAACTTTTTCACTTCTGACACAAAATCAATATTGCAGCTTTAAGTACTGGCCGATACCAATATCGATCCGAAGCATCCGTGAAATGTTAGAAAAGACTTGATCAAGTGATATAACTCAAAGAACAATAGTTAGCAACAGCAGGTATGAGAAAAACTGACCATCTTCTTATTAACCAATGGCTTAGCATTCATGTGTCTTAATGCTTATGGGTGATGAAGCGTTCAAAACCAAAAAGAACAAGCCCACCCAGGCTGTGTGATGCATTATGTACTGTAATTTTGGGGTCTGAATTTCCTGAGTTACGTCAAATGACGCTGAATGCGCATCCTCGACGGCTTGGAGAGACAAGCACGGTGAACTCCTGTTTGGCATACGGAGGTCTTGCCGTAAACGGCGAGTAAATAAATAACCGTGTCACAGCATCAGCTGCTCTGGTTCTAAGAGTTCGAAGCACTTATTTCTTGATCCTACGCTATGCTCCTTTAAACATAACAACAACTAGTTTAGTCTGGAATGGATTGCTTTTATCTAAGATTTTAGATGTTTCTTTAGATTGTTTCTTTTGCTGATATCAGACCAATATTTGATATTGGGACACCCTTGGTATATTATAATAATAATAATAATGTCTTGGATTTATATAGCATTATTTTTGGGGGTGACTCAAAGCACGTCACAGAAACCATTATTCATTCACACCAGTCACTCACGTCAGTCATACCGGTGATGGTAAGCTACAGTGTAGCTACAGTTGCACTGGGCATACTGACAGAAGCGTGGCTCGGGTCCCTCTGATTCATGCACAATTCATACCCAGTCATACGAGGCAATGTGGGTAAAGGGCCTTGCCCAGGGACACAAGGACAATGACTAGGCAAGAGTAGAGCAGGATTTGAACCTCAAACTCTTTGGTTACTGGACGACCCACTCTACCACTGACCCATGGTCGCTCTATAGGGTCAACCTTGACTGATATGATTCAGCATACAAAACAAAGACAATTTCATGCTCCCAACTTAGTGACAGAGTCCCTTTCTGTCCTCACTTCATCCTAATAGTTGTGGCATTATTAGGTAAGGCGTGAAACCAGTTTGAAAACCAGAGTATTTGCTGAATATCAGTTGTATTTATTCAGTTAGAATCCTCTACTGTTTAAATACTCACGACCATCCATTTCCACGCTTTCCCATGTCCTTGCAGGCAGCCATACTAGCTGTAGCATACGCCCATGTAATTCTATCTGATGTCTTTGCAGGAGGACGGCAAGCAGGGCCTGTGCGCGCGCGCGCACACACACACACACGCGCGCGCGCACATCAATACATCCAACCACCCGAAATTATACGATGATAACCGAAGTCCTTCTATTCGCTGATGTGTAGCTGTAGGCTAATCCTCCTCTGTTGCTGGGACGTTCCTGCTTTTAGCCGAACATTCTGGACAAATTGTTCACATTTTACCAGCACGTAGAGCCTTGAACGCATCATCTGTGAAATCCTAAAAGCGATGGCCACAGTATTCATTGAGTAGCCATAATGTAGTCAACACGACTTCAGCAACACGCAAGCTAAAAGTAAAGCATTTATGTGTTTTATAGGCGTTGTCACTCACCTTAGGAGACTCTCAGCAGGACAACACGGACTCCACCGGGCAGTGGCCACAAGTAACGTGAGCTAACAGCCGCCCGTCTGGGTGTTTTTCTATCACAATCTACGCATACGTCCCCGTCCGTGGTAAACACCCATTGTAGCGATACCGTGGCCGGGTGCCGGATTTTTAAACCCCGTTTGATGTGGGTTTTTTAGTTTTACAAAAAGAGGACGACTGTTCTGCACCCAAGTGAAAAGGAGAATTGATAGATTGACTTGATTTACCAAGGAGATTACGTCAACTCCATCCTCGAATTCTGACGGACAGGCCAACTGACCAATGGGCGAAGAGGTTGCTGTGAGTAATGTGTAAAGCAGCCAATCGTAAAGCTTGTAATGCGGATGAGGAGGGGATAGTGGGTGGAGTCTGTTTCCTTTTTCGGCCGTGACGCCACACTGCAGGATTTCTACCCACCGCTCCCAGGCGCTTCCACATTCACCACACAGCGCCATCTAGCGACTAAAAAGGGGTACTGCAAATACCAGACTGAAGCGTAAGCAAACTTTATTCAGTGGTTCTGGTTCCCAACCTTTTTTTGGATCGTGACCCCATTTTGATATCAAGAATTTCTGGCGACCCTAAAGACATATTTTATTTCTATTTTTTTGATAATATTTGCTATACTGTGTTACAAATACAGTATAGAACAGAATATACATTTTATTATGAGTGATTCAGGATTAGTGACAAGTTGTGTCAGCTCAGATTTTTATCGCATTTATTATTATTATTATTATTATTATTATTATAATAATAATAATAATAATAATAATAATAATAATTAGATTTATTGTTATTAATATAATCAGAATTCCTTTATTAATCCCAGGGGGAAATTTGTTATGTTACAGCCACAGAAAAAAAAAAAAAAAATCACAAATAAAAGAATAAAAACGTTAACAAAGACGAAAGAAAGAATAAACAATAAATAAGTGTATAATTAAGTAAAAGACTGTTAAACATAGGGATGAGATACACACACATTACAGTAGTAGAAAAAAAGTAGGATAGATAATACTAATATTAATAATAATAATACAAATGTACATATTATATACAAATATGATACAGATATTTACAACAATCAAGCGATGAGGTTACAATGATAAATTATACAATAATACCGTTGTTTAAGATTATGTTGTTTTAATTCGAAAAAGAATCTTTGAAACATTTCAAAATGTATTTTAAATCAGTAATTCTTCTTTTAAAATCAATTACTAGACACTCCGCCACTGCTACCCCATTTAAACTCCAGGTGACCCCACATGGGGTCCCGACCCCAAGGAAGAAAAAGTATGACTTGATTACAAGAAACAAAGTTACTAATGTCCATACATCATTTCTGCCAGGGCTTTTGAACGTGGATATATTTGTGTAGGGGGGAAAAAAACAACATAGGATTATCAGTGTGTTTCAAATTCGAAATTGTGCTGATACACCTCACATTTTATTCATAAAAGAAAAGAATAAAAGAAAAGAAAACATGCTAATGATTAAAGTTCACTAAAAGATGTCATCAATACAACCATAAATAGGGATTATCTGCTTTACGCCACTGCCAGTTGTCATGTCACAGAGAGAGTTGTGTTTGTATTTATATCTATGGTCGTGTTCCAAAGCATAAAGTGAATAATTTGATCTGAGATGGTAGAATGAGACAAACCGATCTACTTCAATGATAATGTATCAACTAATTTACTACTTCTCAGTTTTCCTTTAGTGTTCATGTATGGTTTCTGTGTGAGATAATTCTCTAGCCACTAATATTTAAAAAAAAAAAAAAAAAAAAAAAAAAAAAACTAAAAAAAAATGCTTTCAAGACTAAATTAAAAAAGCTAAATAAGTAGCACCAAAAAAATTTGATTCACCCAAAAAGTAGACGAAAGCAGCAATAAAGCAGATCTGCGTCCTGATCTCTGCTTTGTATTCATGTAGACATATCATTTAAATTATATGTCTTGTACTAAGATTACGTTTCCACCACCAAATTATTTAAGCATTCTATGAGATATGAGGAATGTGATAAATCTGACCCAATACATCTACATTTTATCAAAAGTGATATGAAATATAAAAACAAAGACGTCAATCTAAAGACAACAGTGGCAAGTTTTTGAAATACTGTTCACCATTTTTCACTTCAAATCCAACAATCTTCCAACTCTTTTTCTGTCTTATTAAGATCAGCGCGGTCACCAATTAAAATAGGACCCTCTTAATTTGAAATGAGTTTAAATAATGCACTCCCAATATAATTCCCGGCACACATCTACATATTCTTAAAATAGGGATTTTATTGTCCTTGAGGCGCTTAGAAAGTTTATTAAAACTTAAGTAAAAGTTCAGTTGGCATAAGTCAGAAGAGGAAAATGTTTGAAAAAAAAAAAACCAGCTTTAAACACACTGCACTGTACTGCATCTGACCACTCTTTATTCCTCTACTGTTGTCAGAAAGAAGCTGAGGGTTAGTTTATATTGTCAAACTCAAGGCCCGTGGGCCAAATCTGGCCCTTTAGAGCTTCTAATTAAACCTGCAAGAGAAAGTAAGAATGGCAGCAAAAATTATTGTGTAAATTATAAAATATTTCAGTTGTAGCTATCTCAGCCCTTCCAAATACGCATGGATACAAATTTCCCAACCTCAACATTCTCAAAATCCTTCAAATTATTCTACTAAATCACATAACTGTTCATAATATCAAGGAAATGTAAGTGAATTTGAGTTTAAGATCACTTAATTCTTGGATATTGTCTGCCTCTTATATACTTCATATGTAATTTATACTTGAAAGTGCAAACTGAGGCACATTAATGTCAAAATTGCTGTTTTTCCTGCCTCATAGACTTGTTATAGGACTCATGTTTACTACTGTTACCATCATGATAAAGAAACTCAAGACTAAGCTGTTCACCCTCACATAATGACATATATAATTTAAAAAAAATAACGTACAATGCTGAAAAACTAAGAGTGGATAAAAACTGTCAGTATGTACCTTGTCTGTAAATCTCTTGTTGGTGAAAACAACCCTGTCAAATATAAAACTAACGATGCGCTGGTTTTGACATTTATACACAAACACACACACAAAAAAAAACCCAACTACAAACGTGTTAACTTTATTAGCTTTTATTTTTAGAACCATGACAATGGTTGGAGACAAAAAAAAAAAAAAGGGTAAAACAAATAATAATGAAATCCATTTTTCATCTTTCCATTTCAATTATTTTTGTTCATGTCGGTAGCAGAGAGGCTTTGAACCTGGGCGGTTTGAACACATCCCTTAACAATGAAAAGTCAACAAAGTGTTGATAACATGGTTCTTAAATGAGCCGTCCTCCCTGTTTCCCTTTCATCCAGCTGTGAATTCTCTCCTTTAGTTCAGGCACTGCAAAGACAAAAACACAGATTGTGAGAAACAGGCCAGTGAATGACATCACAAGTGTCCCTAAAACACCCGACATGAACCCAACTATAAAGCTGCTTGGTTGTTGTTGGAGAAACTCAAAGCATGACTCGGCATCTTTGTGTAAACAGGTGAAGAGATGTGTGTACCTGACTCCAACATGCTCTCTGTGAGTGGCTGCCTGTTGAAGGGATCCGTGGGGGAGTTGAGCAGGTGGCGCAGGATGATGGATCGGTCCATGACATTCCCAGAAGGAAGCATCACAGGGTCAGTCATCAGTGTGTCCATCAAAGGGTCTGTGGAAATCACAGGAAATAGAAAACATACTCACTGACAAATCATCACTTTGGGACACTTTATCAACAAGCTTTAAAATTTCTTTTTTTTACCTGAGGAAAAGGACAATTTTGTTCATTTTAGAATTTTTACTGAACATTACAAAACATGATGTTTTGGTGTAATCAACGGAAGAAGATTAGAGCCACTAGAAAAAAAACAAACAAAAAAAAAAAACAAAGCCATTTTAAAAAAGTGCCCATTTCTGCCACTAAAAAAATAAATAAAAATCTCCATGGCAAGTCATAACTAGAATATTAGCATTTCCTGAAGAAAATGCAAGTGAGGATGCAGGTGTTGGCCCATGTTTCACTGAATTAGCTTAGCATAAACATGAGCATTAGCATAGCATATAATTAGCATAACATCAGCCTAACGTTAGAATTAGCATTAGCATCAGCATTTACCGAGTGATAGCATTATCCTATCATTGACATTAACCTAGCATTAGCACTAGCCTAGCATTAGCTGAACATTAGCAAAAAGGTTGAAATGGGTTGAAGGCAGTAGCTGAACATGTTAAAGGTTGAATGGTGTAAATTAGTTGAAAAATGGCTGGAGATGAAGGAGTTGAAAGTTGAATAAACTGAAATTTCCAATAGAAATGAATGGGAATGAAAAAAAGTCAAAAAGTTTAAAAGTTACAAATGAATAAAGTACACGCATAAATCTCTGGAACTTTCTGAATTTTTTGATAGCTTATTTGTCAAAATCGGACAAACTGTGTAGAAGGAGTTTGTAAAGTCATAATTATGACATAGAAAGCTACATTAATGAGATGCAAATGGAGCATTTGCAGCAGTCTACCGACACTGACTGTTACCATTCTTAATTACACTTAGAATAATATGTCATTCAAAACACATATTTTGGCTGTTTATTCAACACATGATAAACAGTGAAGAAAATAGTAGAAGTTTCTTTTCCACTTTACGTTAAAAAAATTCTCATAAATGAGACTCTTATAATTATGACTTTCTATCTCCTAAATATGACTCACCATAGTGATTTTTTAAATTTTTTTTAGTGGCTCTGTTTTTTGTTTTTTTTTCCCCAGTGGCCCTAATCCTCTTCCGTAGTTATCTTTTATATTGTTACTTGGTATTTTATAAGACAATATTAGTCTTATAATACAACAGTTATTATTAAATTACCTCCTCGTGATTCTGTTTGTCCTACATTGAAATGTCATAGGATTGTCACAGTGCAGGCTAGTGTATGTATGTGTGTGTGTGTTACAAAAATAAAAGCAGGCTTGGGAGATGAGAAAGCACAGGGACAGCTGATACTCCCAGCCTCCTGTGCGGCACACTCCCGCTGACGGTGGTGGGCGTGCTGGCATATCTGGGAATCAAAGGAGGCATGTGGCTCACATTCTCAGTCAGGATTAAATTGAGTCTGTGGTTTCAGGATAGCTTCGCCCTAAGCCATCTATATGACCTATACGAGCTGCAAAATCCACTGCAAACGTCTGGAATTTGACGGCAATACAGACTGCTGAATGTACTGGAGCTGTCTGATCAGGTCGAGGGTCAGATAGGAGGAGACGCTGTAACCCGACACCTATTCATCAAGCAATCACTAAAAGCTTTGGGCTTGCTCCATCAATTTCTACTTTTTTATTGGTAAACCAGTTATCTATTCTTGGGGCTTTTAGAGTGAGAAAATCACATTTTTTCTGAGCTAAACCCACTGACTGGACATAAGTGTGAACATTTGGGTCATCACTCTGTGGTTGCACGAGCAATTTCTGGCAATGTTTTTTGCCATTAAGGGTGTAAGAAAAAAAATCGACTCTGTGATATATCGAAATATTTCAGAGCTCAATTATCGTATCGATCCAAAAAAATGTCCAAATAAATTTTTTTTTAAATCATGTTTTGTATCAAAAAATTCTTTTACTGCGCTAATATATGCACAGCACGGTCACTTTTACCTCACTCCTCAATGCATTTTAGCTTTATTTTCATAAATCACACTGGACATATTTATAGATGTAGGTTGCTTTATCTTTTAAAGAATTTAAAAACTTGACAGAATCAGAATGTGTTGTAGAAGCAAAAATAATAATAATAAATAATTTTATTTGACAGTTTAATAAACTTACCACTTGTTTTAAATATTGGTACTTGAATTACAGTTAGTTACTATTTACCTTTTCTCTCAAGTTTAAACAAAAATCTAAACATTGTATTCCATACAAATTTGTACTGAAATTTGTAAGTATCGTATCGTAATAATTAGTGTCGGGATATACTGTATCATATTGTCATATCGTATCAGATTCATGGCAATGCACACCCCTAGTTGTAACAAGAGCTTCTGTGAAAACACACACACCTTTGAACTCGTCAGGTGCGTCGCTGTAGTCCATTTCAGACTGGGAGTTCTTGGCCACTATTTCCTCCACCTTCTCAGATAGCAGCTTGAATTTCTCAATGGCGATAGACGACTTAATACCAGCCTTTCTCATCTTTGAAATAACCTCTTCGAACAATTCTCGGCTATATGACCTCTGCAAAGACAACACAAAAGAACAACTCATTTAAACACACTACACCCAATAATTGTAAGGAAAAATGCAGTTTTTTTAAAATTACATTTTTTCATTTTATTTCGGCAGTCTTCAGAAAAACAAACACTCAACTGTCTAACTAATCAGCTAAAAGGGTGTCGGTTGAAGCAAAAGATTATACACATTTACCCCATTACAAAGAAAAAAACAAGGCTTTCTAGATAATATCACAAAAAATAATAAGGAAACTAATATTACTATTTTTACAATACACACTTAATATATATTCAACACAAAGTTTAATATATACACACACATGCATGTACATAATATTTATATTATACTCTTTAATATTTACTATACAAGTTTCATCAATTAAATTTTAAATACAAAATATAGTATGGTAATATAAAAGTAATAATATTCTCTATCACAATATATACCTTTTTATTATGTTTATTGAGTAAGTATTAATATATTCTATACCATTAAATAGATAATATTTATTATTGCTGTCCTAGGTAAAATTGTTGCTCTTCTTTCTTATACTTACTAACCATATGATATAAAAAGCTTTTTAAAATGGTTTACATTGGTGCAGTTCCATAATTTAAACCCTGCTATTGTTATACTCAACCTTTTCAGTGTTGTTCTAATATATTGCATATTAGAAATTAGTTTTCCTCTTAAATTATATAAATTTTCTCTTTCTCAAAATCTTTTCTGCAACCCTTTCGGAAGTGCACCTTTGCTTGCTTTATAAATCATTTGGTCAGTTTTGAGTTGGATGAGATCTGGGAGTTTTTAAATTAAATGTACTAATGCACTTTCTGGAATTTAGTTTTCTGTTCTGCAGTTTATATAAGTTTAAATGTGTTGAGCACAATGTTAGGTAACCACTGCACAACTATAGGTGGTCTATTGTCTGTTTTATCTGGTGTAAAGTGGGTATTCATGATTGGTGGTGTGACTTCTCAGCTGCTGTGATTGGTTGGGAGAAACACTGAACTCCATTCACCGAGCACTGGAGAGAATCTGCATCCTGAAAGCTTTAAGGACGTGACTCATTACTAGCTAAGGCATATTCCTGCAGCCATTCATCATGACACTACAGCCACTTTGAGCATTCGTGTATATAGATACATACATCTACTAAAGATTCATCGAAGTATTGAAATCAGTTCACACCTGGTCATCTGCAATAGCTTTAGCAAAGCGGGCGCAGTCCAGCTGCAGGTAGATGTCAGTGAGTTGGTCAAGGAGCTTTTTGGGCTCAAAACCATACTTCTCAGGGTTTTCCACCTTCAAGTCTCGACATTTAGGCCCGCAGAGCTGCTGCAGGTTAAAGTTCAGCATGGCAGCTAATCGAGGACCTAGCTCCTGTGGCAGGAATAAAACACAGAAAATGATGGCTACAATGTGTCGAGTGTCACAGTAGGAATGAGAGCAAGTGTGGATTTCAGATGGAGACACTCACAGGTCGAAGGAAAGGCTTCTGGACCTGCTTGGTGAGGATGTGGAACATTTCCACCGTCTCTGTAGCCAAGGCAAGATAGGAGCGAGACACTCGTTCGTCCTGAGTCAACTGTGACTGGCGGCTCTGCTGCTGATCCTGAGAGTGTCCCAAAAACACAAAAAGCAAAATGAAGCCATTGCTTTTCTGTACCAAATCTCAGCTGATCTTTTTGCAGCATTTTATGGTTAGATGTCGTTGCCTGCTTTTAGTGTGCATGTTTGTTTGTGTGCAGGCTGTGTGATCTACTTTATGTGGATAATTTTTGTGTACATGTTGGCTTTTATTCCGAATCTGTATATCGTTTTTTAATTTGCACTTGTTTTTGATTTCATTTGATTTGATGTGTATGAAAAAAAATATTTGGCAATATTTCAATGTGCGATAATCGTATCGAGCAGAAATATGTCCAAATCAACTTTTTTAATGATGTTTTTAAAAAAAAACAACATTTAATTGTGCTAACATGTGCATAGCACATACAGTAAACGCCCGGTCACTAGGTGTCCGTGAAACACATCAGACCTTGTTAAACTACCTCACTCTTCAATGCATTTTGGCTTGGAAGTTGATTACATTACATTTTCATAAAACATACTGGGCACTTTTATAAATGTATGTAATTACTTGAAAAAAAATTAAATTAAATTAAGAACTTAACAATCACAATCTGTTGTAGAAGCTAAAGTTTAACTTTTTTTGAAAAATGTAATTTGACAGTTTGATAAACATACCACTTGTTTTTGGTATTGGCACTTGAATTACAGTTAGTTACCATTTCCTTGTTCTAGCATATTGAAAAAAAAAAAAAAAAAAGAAAATAAATTGTATTTCATACCATTTTTTACTTGTAAAAGTGAAATTTGTAATTATTGATATCGTGATTATATTGTATTGTTTAATACCAGGATATATTGTATTGTGACATGCAAATCGTGAATCGATTTCAGAAGATTCATGGCAATGTACACCCCTAGTTTACACCTTAGCTCATAACACTGGTGACAATTTCTGTCCTCAGCCTCTGGAGTCTGTACAATGTAAGTGCGTTCTGCTGTTTCTAATCATGTCTTTCAGATGTTTTTTTTTTACAGCTGAAAGATTCATTTAAGTCTTGGTAAATAAACAGAAGATGAAGGTGAGCAACACCAACCCTAGGCAGCAGCTCCCACTGCTCCTTGTTTTTCATCTCCTCTTGAACTTCATGGATACGCTTCAGGGATTCCAAACTCTCATCCAACAAGAAAGTAGTGTCATTAATCAGCATGTTGATGTAGCGCACAAACTGCTTGCCAGAGCTGATGGGGAGTTAAAAAAAATTTAAAAAGAAAGAGCACAGAAAAGAAGAATAGGTCAAACTTGAGATTAGTCCCTTGACATCTGTCTGCTTCCAAATGACTGGGGTCGTTTGTGACGAACAAACTCACTTGAACTCCTCCATGAAGGTGCCGTGGTGGGCAATGTTCTGCCAGAGACTCTTGAAGATGGTGCTGATATGATACCGTATCGTAAACTTGTCATAGAACTCACTGGTGGCACCGGTATGCTCAACGTCTAACCAGGGAAAAAACATTTTTTTTTTTTTTTTTCTCTTTCTAAAAGCAGCTTAAAGTCTACTTCTATTAAAAGAGCGAAATGGCATTATAAATTATATTTTTATATTACATTTTCCCTAAGCCACACAACAGAAGTGTAGCACAGACAGGACTCACCAGTGTAGAACTTCATAAGAGCAGGAACCAGCTGTTTCACAGACAGCGGGTGGTTTTCCATCATTTCTGAGAAGCGTTGAGTGCGAGGCTGCACAGCAGGGTTGGTGACAAACAATACTTCCACCAGCTTAGCAATAAGGTAAGGGTTCCTGATGTAGTTCTGACTGCAGATGAACACCACTAGGAAGGTGACTATGTCCTGGACACACGGCTCAAATAAAACTTGGGGAGCGTACCTGGGAGGAGAAAAAGTGAAGGTAAGACGACTGCTTTTAGATCATCCTTTGTATAATATATCGAGTCGAAACATTTCTTATTTGGCGATATAGAAAATTACAACATCGCCTATATAAATATTTTTATTTTAGAGCTTAATTTCTTCATTAAAATACTTGTTTTAGGAGTCATTGTTTCTGCTTCTTCCCACACAACAGAACTCACTCACATGCTGTCCCCTATAGGAGAAAAAGTCAAAAATTGCACATATTGTGCAGCCGTTTGTTAAAAAATGTGCCTGTGTGACATTTTGCATCAGCAAATTTAACTAAGAATTGTCTTTCTGGTCAGACTTCGAGTTAAAAATAATGAGATTTATATTGTTTATCGCCATTTTGAGAAAAAATATCAGATATGAATTTTGGTCCATATCGCCCAGCTCTAACAAATACTCAATCCTTACAAAATACTCTCAATTATTGATATTTTTTGAATTTTAAGATTCCTTTTTATGGCAAACCTTATTTTGTTGTTGGAAACAGATACAGGAACAGAGAGGATCGGGGGAGGTGATTATGGGAAAAACTGTGCACTCTATTATATTCATGAAGTAAGAGAGCTAACACACACCTGCTCAGCAGTCCGCTACAGATGGATATGTTATAGATAACTCCAAGTTGAGAACTGTTTACTAGGTACGTTCCCCAACACAGTGAATTTAGTTTAATATTGGACATTTGACAGATATTCAGCTAAAAATTTTCAAATTTAACCAAAGTTGTAGTTAAGCATTTTTTAATCTCTTTGGTGGTTGGTTTAGCAGTGGGATAAGAAATTTCAAAAATATAAAAGCTACTTCAGCCGAATGTTCGGTTTGGTTTCAGTGTAATACTCATTGATGTACATACACTGAAGCCACAAGCATGCTCCGTCACTTTCTCCACCCACCCCTAAAGAAGATCAGGCAGTTTCAGGTTGTGATATTCCATATATATAAAAACATGACTTACTGCACAACAAAAAGCAGAAATTCAGCCACATCTTCAATGTAAAACTCTGGCAGAGCAGCAAAGCTTTTAGGAATCTCAGCATTCAGAGGCAACATGATGCTGGGGGGAAAAACAGATGAAAAACCATTGAGACGAAATCAAGAAGGCAATAATCACTGAAGAAAATAAACCACTATCATGTCAGATCGGTTTTAATTAAAATCCTACTTGGGGTAGGCTGGGTCCACCATGCGCAAAATGAGCTGAATAACAGTGCTATAAAACTGCAGACATCTGCGGAGTAGATTCTCATCCAGAAGGCCCACGTCAGCACAGGTCTTGGCTCGCACCAATTTCTGACAGGAGGAAGTCACACATAATCAGACTCGATAGGGTAGAAATATGCCATCCTGCACTTTATGTGAATCAAAGCATATCCAATACACCGGTGCCCATATTCACAAAGCATCCTAAGGCTAAACGTAGCAATTAGTGACATCATTCTTAGAAAAATCTTAGTATTCCTCGAATTTTAACATTTTTCCTTAGTTAGGATAAAAGTAATTCACAAAGCATCTTAGGCATTAAGAGAGCTCCTAAGGTAAAACACTGTTAGGAGTGAGGAGGACTTTTAAGAAGCCTAAAAGTGCTTTAAACAGACAGAAAAATAGGACAGCAAGATATTCTCTGTATGTTTAACGACAGTGATTTAATAGACGAAACCGGCTTATATTTGTTATTATTATTGTATTTCTGGTTTGTTTCTGTTTTTTCGCACCATCCACCAAGTCACATTATTTGTATTGTTTTAAACTCTACATGGCAATAAAACTATTCTGATTCTGATTGATCGTGCACTGATAATTTTTGTTGTTGACTTTATCAGGGATTGGTGTACTTTTCTCACACAGGGTAATGTAATAGCATAGAGTGATCAGTCAGACCATTACGACGCTTTCACAGCGTTGTATTGTTGCGCAATTTGTTTGCTACCTTGTTTGTGTGCTGATTGCAGCAGGTAGCAGCGCTTCTCAGACTCGCCGCTTGTGCGCACACACACAGAGTTCAATGCATTGATTAGCAAGGCTATGTGCTCCTAAGTCTGTTCCTTCCCTTGTGCCATAACCCCAGGACCCAGTTTCCCTCTTAATGCTCTTTTATTTCACTTCTTAAAAGAGTTCCAGCAATTACAATAATCACTGACAGCTGTGTCTGCGTCCACCATTAATATCAAATACATAAAGCGGTGAAATTACCAACGTGGACAGTTAACTCATTGAGTGCCATTGATGTCTATAGACGTCACTAGGGATGTAACGATTAATCGCAAGGCAGTTAAAAATCGATTCATAGGTATCACGGTTGATATCGATTTTCTGAAAATTGAATCGCAGTACTATCCACAAGTGTAGGCGGCGGGCGGAGTCTGCTAATACTTTCTTTCTGGCCGCCTTCTACTCTTAAATATGTTAATAAATGATTCATTACCCCTTTAGCACCGACAGAATATCTGTAATATTACTTGAATATCTGTAAAAGTCACGTTTTTCTATTAGCTCTGTCTGCTAGCATAGCTTCTCTTCTTCACTGCAATATATATGCATGCCAACCGACCACTGTGTTACCAGCGCCCTCTGCTGGTCCAAACAAATATGACGTAAATCAGTGTAATCACGGTTTTTTTTTTTTTTAAAGTCCAAATGTTAAGGCACAAAATACATTTTCAGTTGCACTTTTAAAAAGAAAAATAACTATTATGTAGTTTTGCACTGTTTATTATAGAACCAGAATTTAAATTAATAGGCTTCATTTTCATTTGTATTATTCCTTTATTTATTTCATTCAAGATTTATTTTTAGTTAAATTGCATTGTTTTGAATAGTTTATCAAGGAATTCTTTTGACAATGAAAATTAAAAGGAAAATAGTACAGTATTTTCTAGTTTTTTTTCCCAAAAAAAAAATTTGTCTACAGTCCCATTTTGTAAAATAAATCGTGAGAGAATCGTATCGTGAACCCAGTATCGTGAATCGAATCGTATCGGGAGTTGAGTGAATCGCTACATCCCTAGACGTCACCTTTGGATGAGAGAGATCACCCATTATGAGCAGAGCTCAGAGTGAGAGGATAAGAGTTTGCAAGACAGAAAATGGCACTACAGAGTTGATGCTGAATTTCCCAGTAGTGCACATGCGACCAGAGCATGTGGGGAACCTGAGTGGAATATTGAGAGTGTGGCAATGAGATAAAATGATAAAAAAAATGGGGCAAGCGGTGAGACTGGGCATGTCCGGGAGGAGGAAGTTGCGTGTGTGGAGAATGACGGAGAGAGAGGCTTGGAAAAAATATACAGTAAGAAATCCATTCAACTCTGACACAGATGGCATAACAATAATAATTTTGCCATCAAAAACCTGGTATCAGTGTTGTTTTTGTAGTTTTATAGAAGTAAACCAATGTTGAGGTGTATCTAAAGCAATAAAAAAATTGCTTCAAAGTCACTAATAGATTTTTTCAGAAAAAGACGTTTTTCTCAGCTTTTTGTCACAAACGGGCGATTTGTGTGAAATTTGCCTATATTCAACTGCGGAACAGAAGAACAAAACAAGCTAGAAACGTAATTCTTTTTTCTGATAAAATTAGACACTTTAATCTTTCAGAATATGGTGTCGAACTCAGATACAAAATATTCTGTGGATCTTTAGAAATTTGTCAAAATGCTCTAAAACGGCTGCCACTGAGGGGGTAGAAATTTTGAAAATGGCTGGCACTGAATGAGTTAACAGTAACTAAATCAATATAATAATCTGCATGTGAACAAGGTTTAAACGTTTTTGAACTATGTACATTTAATTTTGCTGAATTAAATTAATTTCGTGATTACACACTTTTTAATGCAGTCCAAGTGTTATCTGTTGATTTTACTCTACATTCATTAGCAGTGTTTTTTTTCTCTTCTTTCTCTAACAACCAACCATAGCTTTTAGATGACTGCATCATACCCAGCAACGGGGGCAACCATACCTCCTCAGTAAGATAAAATTTTCTTTCCCTCTTTGCTCAGAGTTGCTCTCAGAAACTCCCTGAATCACTTTTAAGATAAGATTCCTTGCTATGAATATTTAAGCTAAGGTATAGGAGCTCTCTGAGAGACTCTGAGAAGCTTCGTGAATACGGGCACAGAATATTTATATACTTGACTGTGGGTGTAATCTGAGACTTGACCCCATCATTATAAGAAAGATTGTGCACCCACAGACGTGAAACTGACCTTCAGCTGGGCTTTGCATCTTTTAAGCATCTCTCTGTGTCGAGTGGCAAGAGGAGAATCTTTCCACTGGCTCTCACTGTTTTTAAGCTCCTCCACAGTCCTAAAATTCAAAACAACAAAATTACTGCATGTTCTCTAAATGTGCAATAACTGTGTGCGTAGGTGTGTGTCTGTTTCTGTATGTGTGTGCGTGTACCTGTTGAGTTCACGAATTGCACGCAATCTGCGAATGTAGCGCCGGCACCCAGGCAGGATGGACAAATGGTGGGCGTGAAGTGTCAAAAAGAAACACTCTGTGGGGAACTTGGGCTCAGAGAACTTAGCAGGGTCTTCATCTGTCAGTGTACAACAAAATTATGAATCAGCCACGCATAGAGACAGATCACTGGAGGAAAAAAAACTTGAAAGTACTATGATCAAGAGCTTAAATAACACAAGGGCCTGATTTACGAAGATCCCCAATAAAAAGCGTCAAACTGGGTGCGTAAGCAAATAGATTGCATGCATTTTTGTTCTCCTGTTTCTGGCGATCTACTAAATCACCATCTCAAATGAGCCCCAGTTCAACAAGGGATTTGGCATGTGATGGTGTTAAACATGGAGAATGTGGGAGAGCAGAGATGCTGCAACTAAAAGGGTCATTCCATGTCATTTCTACACATTTACAGTACCTCTCAGAATTTTCAATAAAAAGTTTTTTTAAAAAAAGTATTTTTTAATTTATTTCAACAGATATATGCATTGGTTCTTGGGTGATAGTTTGACTAATCATTAGTGATTTGAACAGTATAAGTACATAGCTCCAAGCTCATCAAATTACAGGGAGCTGAGGCATATGCAAAGTTGTTTACTGAAGACCCAAACATTTGGGAGTCCGAAACCTTGACAAACCTTTTTTCCAAATTTGAGGGACTGGCATGTCCACCAGATGAAGCAGATCTTTTTGTATATTCTGAGAGAGTAGGTAGAGCTGTATTACGACACCAAATTTCAGTTTCCTATATGATGTAATTCCTGAAATATTGAAATCTGAAAATGGAAGGAAAATAAGGACGCACGAAAATCAACACATAGTCCCCTCACTGAATTGGACATATCAAACAAAGGATTAATCCGATCAAACTAAAAATTTACAGTGTGTCTACTGAATAGTCACAAAACAATTGATAAAAATTTCGGCATTTTTTTTTTAGACCAAAGTGCGTGGGAACATTTGTTGAAATGACATGGAATAACCCAAAAGTACATTTGAAGCCATTGGATTGGAGGAGTTGGCGGAAGAGGTGAATAAACATATTCTCGAATTACAGCAAAGAAAGTCTACTTTACCAAAAACCATTATTGCACCCATTAAACCTAAAGCTCTCTGAATATGTAATGAAATAAACCAGTTGATATTTTAATCATTAATTTGGCACATGTAACAAAATATTTCTTCAATTTTTCTACATTGATGAAGTCTTACGCAGTTCAGTCAGCCAGGTCTTAAGCTCCTCCATGGTGGCTTTCACACGAGTCTCTTCTACACTGACATTTAGGCGACACCGTGGATGGAAAATGTAGAAGGGGTCCACCGTTTCTAGCTTGATCTTCATGCTCAACTGTTGCAGCACCCATAAAAAGTTGAGCATGAAGCCATCTGTTGACACCAGCTTGTCGTCCGTCTGAGAGAAACAATAATTAAGTGTATTCATGAGATACATTGAAAGGATTCCAATTCTCACCAGTTGATTGAGGATTTTTATTTGCTTCCTATGAAATCAGTGTGACGTACCTGCATTTGAGCTTTTTTCACATTGTGGTTGACTAAAGCTGCCATGTAATTAAGGGCTAAATCACGGGTCTCTCCATTTAGCAGAATGTTATGTAGTATTTTAAACAGATCCCCCTGACAAAAGGAAAAAGTGATTATTGGCCTCAAATGGAAAGAGAAAAAAGCAGTACCAGGTTGTGGAACAGTTTGTGGTGTGGAAATAAAAAAATGCCTGAATTTAAAGAAATTTAAACTTAAATACATAAAATGTATCTTCTCAAAGCATAAATGTTAAAGGGAAAAAAAATATAAATAGGTCTGTATATATTCATGTATGTGTATGTTTGGACAGATAAATGTATAGTGGATTACATGAATTTTATAATTATATAGACAAATCAATGCCTAATGTCTTCTTTTACAGTGTACATAGGTGTATATTATAAGAAGATTATTGTATAGAAATAAAGTATAGTACTGGATATTACAAGGGGTAGGATCATATAAGTTTATACTTCCTACTCCTTTACGAACAAGTACATGCTTCACGTGCAGGATTTTGTAATAATTTATTCCCTCTTTGCTTTGTTTCATTTTCGATTTTTTAAATTATTACTATTTTCTCATTGTGGTAAATACACTGCTGTTGTGTTCATGTTTGAAATAAAAATGTAATAAAAAGTTTAAAAAAATAAAAACAGACAAAAAAAAAGGGAAAAAAGTATGGCGGGTCCTTTCACCCTTGCTGATTCCAGGTAGTGCTGCAGGGACTGGCTGACAACTCGTGTGTTCTCCATAGTGATAGCAGGGCCAGAGAAATACTTATCTCCTACTTTGGTCTGAAACACAAACACACACTATTATGTTGACCAATTCTACATTTTATGAAATATTAAAATCTTGTTTTTCGACCTAGTCTTGTGTTATGACCAGACTTCAGGCTCAACTCACATCATCTTCAGCAAACACAGAGAGGCTAAAGAAGGCTCCCAGGTAGGACAGTCTCTGGATCTCTCTTCCACAGCCAGGGCTCAGAGGTTTGGGGCACCAAAGAGGAAGTGATGTTATCTGCAAAAAAGATACAACACACAAGGATAGATGGAATATATTAAACTCAAACAAGCCATGATTTGTAGTTGAAAGATGAGGGTCATTGAAAACAGCCAAGTCAAGGTATTTCACTCCAGTGCAGGAATACATTTTTTTTCTTTTTTAAATTCAAACCCTGAATGCAAGTTAACCTTTTCCTTTTGACTAGGTACATAACAGACAAAACCACAGCACAATTATGGTACTATACTGTATACAGTACATACATAGTATATACATAATATATAGCATTAGAAATACCCCACAATATCTTGATTATTGATTCATCCAAATTAGCAACATATTAATGAAATTAGTTCTAAGATCAAGTCTTTACAAGGATAATCATTTAGTTTTCATCTTTAAATGAAAAAAATAAATACCGTACTTTCTTTTATTAAACGTTTGCTTGTCAAATTTCTATTAGGGGAAAAATGTGTTCATATAAAAACCTAAGACGACATACAGTTTAAGCACAGTCACAATTATGAATAAAAATAACAATACTTTCTACACAAAAGATAAGCTAAGCTAAAATGACTACAGTCGAGCAGAGAGAATGGCCATGATTTTGATTTGAAGAAATTAATTGTTTAGTTGATTTACTTACCAGATTGCACACTGGGTGAGTCTTTCCAAACTTTATTTCACAAAGTTCAGCTAATGCCTGCACAAACAATTATAACTCATTAATGCGTTCATCTGTCATTTTGTAATCTTCATAACTACAGAAACAAATTATGTTCTGTGGAATATGTGGGGAAAGATTTGTTTTTTGTTTTTTTTAGAAAAGCATAACATTAAAAATGCCACGGCACCAAAGACAACCATTCTTTTATACCTGTAATGAAAACGTAACAAGTTCACATTATGTTATGTCCAGTCTGTATTTGGAGCGTGAACATTTACTTACCATTAGTGGAAATTTGAAATTGTCACTGTCAAAGGAACATTCTTTGACGGCACAAGTCAGCCCCTGGAGAATTGGGATAAAGATCTGGAAATATAAAAGCAAATGCATCAAATCACTTTTACAGCTCAATGGAATGACTCAAATGATTATGCGATGCTTAGGTGGCAGTACAATCCTCATATATTGAGGATAATCTGACATGGAGACCATCTGAATCCAACCAAATATGACACAGCCTGGGTGGGTGCAACATGCCAGTCTCTCACCTGTCTAAATACTTCTTCCTCCTGGTGTGTTAAGCGTACCAGCTCCTGAATAAAACCGTATGGAAGGTTCCGACACAGCATGTAAGGTACCAGCAGAGATTGATGCAGAGGGCTCCTGCAAGTAAATAACAAATTAGAACCAAGGTAAAGTAAGGGACTGGCAACAAAGGAGACATGAGCAGAACAAGCCAGAGATAAGAAAATGTCCATCTTACCGAGGGTGTGTCAGGGTGCCTTGCAGGACCAGGGAAACATGGGAAATGCACTGAGAGCGAATGTTACTGAGAAGTTGACTGATATTTGGTTGGCTACACATCTGAGAAAAAAAGGTTGTGATAGAATATCATTCACAAACATTATTCAATTTCATTGGTATTGATTGCAACATACTTTGGGAGCTTTCTTCTCTTCCATGCCAACACTGTCAAAACGCTCGATGAGGTAGTTCAGCATCTCCGTCTCTTTGCACGTTTCAATGGTAAAGCGGTCACTAGTGGAATCACTGGACATCCCTCCTCCACATGCACCAAGACTGCAAGCAGAGAAGTGAACACAAAAACTAAAAAACAGGCAGCTTAAAAGAAGAAAAAAACCCCACAGCACAAAGACGAGAAGCAATTAGCACTGAATACTGTAATTTGGAAGTGACTCATACTGTAAGTACAAACCCAAATCTGACGATTCCTGAAAGGAAAACCTGCCAAAGTTAGTGAAAGCACCGCAGTCTCAGTGCTGGTAATGCAAAAATGCAAATATATTCCTGAAAATGCACAGAAAATGTGTTGAAACAGCAGTTAGTAATAATCAGCTGCACGAGTTAAACCCAGGCACGAGAGGTATCAAAGCACAGCAAGCCTGCGTCAATAACAAAAGCTGTTTTGTACCATTGTTTCATTTTTTTACAGACAAAGACATAATACTGACACCCTGAACAGGGGACGCTCGTGAATCTGAACCAAACCCATAAATTCTTCCAGACATGAATTTAGGTCAGAGCAGAGGTGGGAAGTAACAAGTGCCCAAAAACTAGTAGTTTGTTACTACATTGCTTCCAAATCTCAATATTCCTGGCATTTCAACCACTTCTGTTAATATTAGCCAGTTAAATTTCCTGTTTTAATCCTGGCAGTTTCCTTCTAAAAGAGTTAACCAGCCTACAGTCAAAACCTGTACAAAACCAAGGCACAAACCATTTTTGCATGGGTGTATTTGCTTTCACGAATGTACATTTATTTATTTATTAGACTACTTTGTTCAATTAAATTAAATTAAAAAAAAAAAAAAAAAAACCTTTGAGAATAAATAGAACTAAATGTCCTTAAAATATATATATATATATTAGGAATTGTAATACTATTCAGGGTCTTAATTTGAAAAATAAAACAAAACTAGTAAAAAAACAAAAAAAAAAACAAAGAATTACCTTTAATGCTGTTGAATTCCTGCTTTTACTTCGGAGATTTATTTTGTACTTTCTACTTGTTTCTTCCATCAACTCTATAGATGACATCATTGTAATTGATGTCACAGCACAGAGAAGTAAAGATGTTGAAAAAGGCTTGGAAACCACATGAGCAGTCGCATAACTCCAACCAAAAGCTGTTTGCATTGACATATACCACACAGTCTTCCCCAAAAGACTCTCTTCAGTGTTTACAGTAAGATTAGAAACACCGAAAACGTTAACAATGAGATCCGTCTCCATTCAGTTTATTGGTCATAGCACTGGCCTGCTGTTTCTCTACACCATTAGTCTTAAGCCTGCTGCTGGGTCAACTGTAACATGCAAGAGGCCCGTAGATGAGCTGGTGAGCGCACACATGTTAGCGCACACCGTGCAATGGTGTACCTGGACCCAAACTGAACCTGAGCAAAATCCTCCTCCTCCTCAGACTCGTCTTCACTGTTGTCCTGAGACATGTCAGACAGGGCAAAAAACAGCAGGGACAACGGGCTAACGGGACAAGAAAGGGAACAGAAGTGAGAAAAAGAGAGGAAAATGGTGTGGAAGTATGTGGACACAAACGAAAAAAAAAAAGAAAAGTTGTTTGGAACATAGATATAACCAGAAAGTAAGGTCAAAGGAAAACTAAGCACTAGATCTAAAGTTTCATGAACTTTTGTGTAGTGCTGCAATTAAATGCTACAAAAATGTGTTATGTTTCGACACAATGATGACACCAAATAAAATAAACCTGTTTAACATTTACTTCATTTGTCTGGACAAAGAGGTTATTGCCAAACGTTTTAAACAAACACTTGGCCAAGTGGTCTTGCCTTAATAATTTGCGACAGACAATTATTTGAACTTCAGCTTTTTAAACCAATTTGAAGAAAAAGAAGAAATAAGAAATTTGCTTTTAACCGAATTGATGAAAGCAGACTGTAATTAGTGAAAAACCTAAGTCTACTTTAACCTTTAATATGACTTTCTATAAAAAGTCAGTGATTTGGTTAGTTAGTTGATGTATGTACACGCCACACTGACACACAGTGGAGAGATACCTAGACGGTGGAATCCTGGCGGCAAAGGCAGCCTGTCGGTTATTCAGTCTGGGAGATGGTGGCACCACAGTAGGAACTGTGGAGGAGGGCTGGGTACGAGCCCAAGGCGAGCCCAGGGATATGGGCTGGGGGCTGGGTGAAGACACTGGAACTGGGGTGTTTGGGGGAACTGAAAGTCCAGCAGGACTAGGAGAGGGTCTAGAAGGACTAGAAGCTCTGTGACAAGAGCTAGATGGGGAAGCACTCCCCCACGAAGCGGTAACAGAGTAAGGCCGATAGCGTGGGGAGATGGGCATCGGGGAGGTCGGAGGGTTGAGGGGATGCCTCGTGGTAGCAGAGGCCGGTGGGCTCGGCGGTACCACAAACTGAGGGTTGGACGATGTGGAACAAACACTGGGTGTAGTAGGCGTTGGGGGAGACGGGGAAGTCATCCCAGCTGTATCCAAAGTCATTGGGTGAGGACTACCACAGCCATACAGACTGTGGACAACATCAATGAGATGATCACTGTTACAAAAACATGACTTCTTTTCATCAGCAATGATTCAATATTATGAATAATCCTAAAGCCTTATAGGGAGGCTAGCTGGTACCAGCGAGCCAATGGCCTCAGTCCATCAGTGGGAAACTTTCTCACTAACAACTTAGTGTACTTGCCTGGACAGAGAGCTTGCTCCAAAAGACGCGGCACTGGAACCCATTGGGCTGCCACTTTGATTGGAGGGCTGTACCAGCGTCAGACGGTGGTCGGGGGATTTGACTGCTGCGATTGGACGTGAGGTCGCCGTCAAGCTGGCAAAAGGGTTATGAACACATGACTGGGTGGACATCATGAGGACTTCCATCAAGATTTGGCTGATGAGGTCTTTAAAATGAGAGAACACTGCAAGGAACGGAGAGAAAAAAAATCAATTCAGGAGAAAAAATACAGAAAAATTATGTCCTATGTATTTTTTTTTTTTTTTACAAACTGTTTGATTAAATACCATCTTTAGGGTTCTGGTGGAAATCAGCAGCCATTGAAGGAAGAAAGATGACATCTCTATCCTGTTCCTTCCACGATACGCGAAGGATCTTACAAATTAGCTGCAGAGCCTGCTCTTCAGAGACATCAGAGTTTGTTGAGTTTTCCTGAGAGGAAGAGAGAGCAAACATTAAGAGCCAACAACAAAAAACACATTGTTACTGATCTAAAAACTACACTTTCTCTCATAACTGTGAGGTGAAAAAAAATTATAATAAAACAATAATTTGATTGCAAAAACATTATTATTATTCTGAGAAATGTTGCCAAAAAATTATTTCAATAAGTGAATAGCATCATTTATAAAATCAACATCTTTCAACTCTTCATCATAACCATCTTTGGCTCAAATATGTCCTGAAAGAAATCATTGAGAATTTAAAACGGTTCTCTCTTAAAAAGTTGTGTCTAAAGCTAGTGGATACCTTTTCAGTTAAATTCCTTTTATCTCGACGGTCACTGTCCTCCACCTCCATGTTCTCTATCCCTGAGTCCACATCCACCTGGGACATGCTGCAATTTAAAACATAATGCACCATAAATTACACCATCTTACTGTTATATCATAAAAATAACTTTAGTCAAGGACATGGCGATTTGCCATGCATTTTTTTCCCACAGTGGGACTTTATCAAATCACTACCTCCAAATCTGATTCAGCTGATACTCCTACCTCTTTTCACAGGAGGCAGGGTCAATGTCCATGCTCTGCGACCGGGACAAACTCTGGGATTGAGTCTCAAGGCTGTTGGAGGGGGAGCTGGAGAGGGAGCTCACACCTTCACTGCTCTGACTACCATACACCACCCCTACAAAGGCAAAGCACAACTCAACAACTCACAAACACACAAGTGAAATTGAATCCTCCTTAAACACAATTAAATTCTAACGAGATCAAACTAAACAAGAGCAGCTGAGTTAGCCGTTGTAAAGATAATTTTGTTAAGTTCTGCTTAAACCAATGAGGGTTTTGCCCCCCTTTACAAACATGTTTATGCCTAACAGTATTGTAGTGGCCTTCAACTGAATCAAAGCATATGGAAATGTCTGACATTTTTGCCTCGCCAAATATCTAACCTAAAAATTAAGTAGCCTTCAACTTTATACTTTAAAAAGAACACAGTATTGATTGGAGAAAGATAACAAACAGAGAAAAAGATGATGAATAATTGGAATCTGCCCATAACTTAGAAAAGAGATGGGGACATTCCTGGTTTAATAAAGGCTCAAATAAACATTTGAAAAATCTGATGTGCATGAACAAGTATTTATTCAATTGTAACGGTGACATTGAAAAAAGAAAAAAAACAACTATGTGAAATAAAAGGAACAATAATCAATGTAACATTAAGGTCACTGACCTGTGTATCAACAACAACATTTTGGCATAAAATAAACAATATCAGGGCTGTGACTGTAACTATATGCAGCACACTCTTGTATACAGAGCGGACAAGCTTGGACTGTTAAGTGAAAGGCTTTGTCTTTGTGTCCTGCATGGCCTACATTAGGGGCTATACAGGGACACTGGTGATCCCTACAAGCTGCCACTGTGAGTTCTGCTGATGTCATCAGGGTGCATGACTGTGATTAGTTACCAGGAATGCTAATGTGTCAGTTAGAATTTATTATATTTTAGTATATAATGTATCATCTAATAGGTTTCTTTAAATTCTTAGTAAAGCTGAAGAAGTCTGATGACTTGACTAAACTACTATAATCAGTATGACCTGAATAAGTGAGAAGATTCACAGACACATCTTTCACATTTCATGCTGCTAAACTCCCCCCAGCCCCACACACACACACACACACATCCCCTTAAGCTAACAAACACGATGTCATATGTTCTGTTGTGTGGGATATTTATTTTTTTATTTCGAACAAACAAATAAAAACTAATAAACAATTCTCAACAGGAATCACTATAAAAAAACAAGGTCAATTTCAATATAATACACATTTAATTTGTTGGTGGTGGTCGGAGGGGCCGATGGCGCACTATGGCAGCCTCGCTTCCGTCAGTCTGCCCCAGGGCAGCTGTGGCTACAACAGTAGTTTGCCACCAGTAAGTGTGGAGTGAAAGAATAATGCCTAAATTCTGTAAAGCGTCTTTGAGTGTCTATGATAAAGCGCTATATAAAATTGATGCATTATTATTATTATTATTATTCTTCACCATTAATGCAAAATCCAATGAAATAAACTAAATGGACAATACAAATAAATACTGCAATCGAGCTATTAAAAAAACAAACAAAATACATATGCACCATCAGCATCTGTGAGATTTACATTTCATTTACTCTAAGGGCCTTTTTTACCAGTGACACCATTATAGTGCAATATTCCAGTAAACAATATATTGGTTCCTCCAACAAACAGTGATAAAATTTCTGTGAAGACGTATCTGCACATTTAAGTGAAAAAGCAGAAAAGGTTTAAAAATAAAAATAAAAAATCGATACTTAGCGGGAGCCTATCGCTAATCGTGCGGAAAAATATTGTGATATATCGCCGTATCGAGATATTGTCACACTCCTAGCCCTAACTGCGACATATACTTGTTTTTCTCAATGCTTTATATGCACTTCTTACCAGAGGTTCCCATTGGAGATGTGGAAGGGGTACCACTGTGGACATTGAGCCCCAATGATTGAGAGGCAGCTGGTGGCATGGATTGGGGGGCGACACCTGAGGGTCCGGGGAGGGGTCCAGGAGGAGTCTCTCTCTGTGGGGACGTCAGGGGTGTGCTGAGTGGGGTGCTTGGCTGTGACGTCGGCCCGCCTGCCAGTCTGGCCAATCGCCTTCTGCGAATCTTTATTGAAAATATGCCATTTTTGACAAAGCAAGTGTATTAGGTACTAGAGAGGACATTAGTAGTTCAGATGAGATTTAGAGATGAAATATAATCTTGGGTGCTCTGCAAAGATTTATAATAAGGTAAAAAATAAAATACCACGTCCTCATCCTGTCAATAAAAATCAATGTAGCTAATATGTCAACACCCAAATTACATGAGATTAGAATAGATAATGTAGAATTATTAGACAAAAAGTGTGATTATACATTTCTGAGAAAATATTTAGTAAATTCCACCCTTTTTTAGTGAAAAGCACAGTTCAAAAACTACAATAAATCTGAAATGTCAACCAACACAACATATTTAAAATATTCCTATTTCCCCAAAATATAAAGAAGTCCACTTCAAAATTCTAAATAACATTTATATATCAAATGATTTTATTAATAAAAGATGTAAACTGGATGTTACTTATGCAATAGAACATTAGAAACAACATAACATTTATTTTGTGTGTGAAATAGTCGAATCTTTATGGAAATCTCTATATGATTTTCTGTTTTCTAAAGATATAAACATTGATTTCTGGTAATTTCAAAACATTCAATTTGGTACCTTCCTTAATAAAAAACAGATTCTTGATCAAGAACGTATTTATTATAACTAGGGGTGATGAAAAAAATCAATTCTGCAATATATTGCGATATTACGTTGCGCGATTCTCGGATCGATTCTAAATGCATCTATATAGATTTTTTTTTTTATTTAAAAAAATAAAATAACCTTTCTTTAACCAGGAAAGTCTTTTCCACTGCAGGAGACATTATAACTGCACAAATAAGAGCGCTGAAACCTGGGCATGTTGACCAGCTTGTGTTTTTTCAATAAAATCTAAAAAGAAAGTACTAACTTTCTGCATTTATTTGTTGTTCTAGGTATACACCTCAGTTAAGATGCACTAAAGCCATGCTGCACTAAAGTTCGTTTAAAAGCCACAGGCAGATTTCATGTTTTTTTTTTTAATATTTTAAGTTGATGGCACATGGCATGTTAAAGCCAATGTTTGAAATGTGTAAAATATGCCAATAAAATATATTTCATACATAATGTTCTCATGAAGATGTACACAATTACAGATTAGTTGTTCCTTAAGTTATATATATATATTTTTTTTTTAATCGCAATAATCGCCTTATACTTTAATATCGGGATATGTTGTATCGTATCGTGACCTATGTATCGGGATATGAATCGTATCGCCAGACGACAGGCAATACACACCCCTTATTACAACAAAATATTATATTCCCAAATGCAGATATCATAAATGCCCCCCTTCACAGCTTGCTTTCAAATCTGAGATTTTCTTGTTTCAACGATACCTAGGTGAAAAGAAAAATGTCCATGCAAGAAAATTATATAATATGATACTTAGGTTTTCTTTTGTTGTTGTTGTTATTTGTTTTTAAATACCCCTTGTACAATGTTTTTATTTTCCTTTTGTGTGCATTTTCTCTTGTTTTGGTTGTTGAACTGTATTTGGTGGTATATTTTCTTTTTTCCTGTTTATAGATGTTGTGCAATGATGTATAACTGAGGAAGTTGTTGCATGTTATCTTGTTTATTAATAAAAAAAAGAACAAAAAAATATAGTTCAGATGATTGAATTGGGAGTCTTTGGACCATCAATGCCTCATAAAACTATAAATTATTTTTAAAAGTTTTAATTAACTTTAAGACGTAATAGAAAAACTAAACAGTATACTCACGAATGGACTGAATCGTAAACAATGGCTGAATATTTATTCATTGTAACGTATCCGTAAGTGAGACACAGTAACCTACATTACATCCAGACAAGCATCAAACAAGTCAACACAATTCATTCGTAATAAAGGAGCCTGTTAGGATGTAGTATGTTTTGTTTGTCGGTGTATTTTGAGCCCCCCTGTGTCCCAGTGGTCGTACAGTGGGCCCACAGCTGATTGCACAATGGTGGCCCGGTGTGTGGTTTATGCTGAGTCGTCTCAAGGCTAGTTTTTGGCCCTTAGCATAGCAACATTAGACACAGCTGACGAGTAGTTACTACTTAATTCTCTCACACAAACGTTTAAATAAAAACTCATATGCATACAATAACAATGTGAAAACGCGTGTCTATTATAGAAGTTTCGCTGCAGTGACACTAAACGTATCGTCATACTTTAAAGTCATTTTCTGCTTTCGGTTTATGTTAGCTTTTAAGCACACTGCTCCAGCTGAATGCAACCGAAAGAGAAAAACACATGTAACCTATATTTATTCACTTCATTATTTTATGACACAGTTAACACTGTGCATAGTGACACAAAGTTAGGTAGCAGTCTCTAGGATTTTCATCTTTTCAGCTGGATGTTTGTATTTTGTCACGATGTCTTTGTTCATTTGCCGATGTAGCTGCATGCTAATAGCAGGACCCCCCGAGAAAAAAACAAAGAGGTGGCGTGAAACAGTCGTTGTTTAACTGTGATACATAAGCTATGACACCCAGTCAAAACAATTCTTTCATTGCCAACTTACCTCATCTGCGCTCAGCTCCTCCATCACCGCGGCTACGTTAGCTTTGCTATTTACTTTCAACGGTTTTACAGTGCCAGCCAGAGCCAGCTAGCTAGCTAGCTTCTACCAGGACTAACTGTGCATAGTCTAACCGGTTCAACAAATTCGTGTCAGTCCTGACTGTTTTCCAAATAAAAAACACGACTCCCAAATACGCGGGGAGGTGGAGTGAAGGTCCCACGAAAACACTGAGGACTGATAGTTTAATATCAAGAATAAAACAAAAAAAAAAGTAGCTAGCTGTTAGACGTCAAAATACATTGGCGGCCATTTTGGCTCTATAGTGCATCACGTGACTGAAATGATCGCTTAAGCTTTACTGTGTCGCAGAGGAAACTTGAGTTATTACTTCACTTGTTGTGTAAGCGGTTGCACAGACTCTTATTTAGTCCAAATTTATAAAACTCAATACACATACATTTTCACACTTTGTCCCTAAGTCAGTGTTTTTCAACCTTGAGGTCGTGATCCCATGTGGGGTCGCTTGGATATCAAATGAGGTCGCCTGAAATATCCAGTAATCAATTAAAAAATGACTAATGAAACTTATATTTTCTAAAATATTATTCATTTTCAACAAAAAACACCACTCATCATCTCAAACAACTGTATTCTATGCTTTCACTTTCTCAAATAATCAGTAAAAATCAGTACTTTGTGCACTAATACTGGCTACATTGTATTTGTAACACAGCAAAACAAACATGATCAAAAACTAATTCAAGAAGAGGAAAAAAAATGTCTCTGGGGTTGCCAGAAATTTGCGATATCAGACACGACTTTATTTCACTCGCATTTGTGCACAAACGTGAAAACCTATGAACGAAAGGCAAAACTGACGATCGATTGGAGCAAATTCAAGTGGCTGAGCGCCGACTTCTTCCCGAGTCTACCGGCTCGGACAGCGTCTGCTGTTACTGTCTGTGTGTGTGTTTTTTATGTGTGTGCGTGCATGTGTGCATGCACTCCCTACATATACTTTCGCTTTCACAGCAAACACTTCTGTCCCTTTCAGGACACAGAAGCGTGCATGTGTGTGTGTGCACCCCACCTCCACTGTCCACCTATGAATATGGACTGTAACGTTTATCTTGCCAATCATTCAAAACAAATTAATGGAATAATTGTATTTATTTCAACGATACTAGCTTTTTGCCGATATTGTCCAACGCTATTGCGAATTTGCAATATTCATTGATACACACCCCAACATAATCTCACATTTTAGGTCTATATATGTATATAAATATTTATATATGAAAGTAAAAGGTTATATAGTTATGGCTTGTTGGAGCCTGAACAATGACCCGTAAGACCAGAATTGTCATATATAAAAAGAAAATTAGATAAAACCCTAATATATATATATTACATATTACACACACACACACACGCACACGATAATCACCCCCGAACTAAAAAATGTTAAATGTACAAATTTATGTGATTTCAGATTCTACCACATTGGTACAAATTTTATTTATCAATTTATCATGCGCATGTCCCATAGAATAATTTAATTTGCACCCGCAAATATACTCCTTTGTAACACTACAGAGTATGTACTCCTCTTTGTACATCCAACCTTTAAACACATACTCATTTGGCCATAATTGCCAACTCAAGCTGCCACATGAATACATACTTCTGATGAACACTGTACCAGTATTAATGATTTAAAATCAATTTAAATGAAATGTTTAAACTTCAGAACAGTACCTTAAAATAGGTTTTTATAATAAAGCCCAGAATTGCCACAAACTATTTGTTCACTACATAGAGTAAATTCAGTTTTCAACCTGCCTACACTCATATTGAGACTAGTGCATATAATCATTTCTCTTGGAAGTTGAACATTTAAAGTTTTGTCAGTTTTTTAAGGCAAAAACTTACAAAAAATGTTTTACACTTACTCTGAAAACTTTCTCAGTACACTCTGCTTCCCATACCAGGGTTTAAAACCAGTTCACATGGGGTAAAAACCCCCAACCACTAGACTCTGGGAGGACAATAGCTACTGTTAGTAATTCCAAATCTAACTTGATTTTTTAAATACTAAATTAAAAAACATATTCATTTTTGTTATTTTATTAGTGGGCCTACACATATTTGTCCAATTTTCGATGGTATAAGATGACCCTAACACAGAGGTAGGCCACTTTTATCACAGTGGGGGCAACAAAATGTGTTTGTTTAATGGAAGGGTCACAAGATCAACATAAATGTCAGCATTTAGAATAATGACCAATCTGAGCATTAACACAGGAAACAACAAAGCATTTTTAAAGTTATTGTATGTGTATTTCTGTCATTCTGTGTATGTTTGTTGTTGTCTTGCTTGTTATGAGGCATTTTGTGCATTTCTGTTGTCCTTTTGTGTATTTTTCCTGTAAAATGTATAAATGTGTAGACTTTAAAGTTCTGATGCTGGTGTATAAATCTGTGAATGGGTTTGGTCCAGAAAACATCAGTGAGATGTTAGTCAGGTATGAACGCAGCAGGTCTCTCAGATCTATAGACACAGGTCAGATAGTGGAGCCCAGAGCTCACAGTAAACATGGTGATGCTGAGTTTAGTTGCTATGCTGCAAAGAAGTGGAACAAAGTGCCAGCAGAGCTGAAGTCAGCATCACATGTGAAATTTTTATTTAAAAAAAGTTAAAGGCACTTTTTTCTCTACTGTGTATGATTGAGACGGAGAATTTTGGTCATGTTGTTGATGATTTTACTGATGATTTTAAATGATATTCTTATAAATCTTTAAGCTGTTGAATGTTTTCTGTTGCACTTTTTGATCATGTAAAGCACATTGAATTGCCTTGTGTATGAAATGCACTATACAAATAAATTTGCCTTGCCTTGTCTTGCTTTTGTGGAGTCATATTGTGTATTACTGTATTTTGGTACTGTGGTTTTTTTTATGTTTTTCTTGTCCTTTTTCTTGTCATTTTCTATAAATTTGTGTATTACTGTTGTTGTTTTGCACATTTTTGTAGTAGTTGTGTATTCTTTATTGAGTAGTATTGAGTAGTTTCTGTGCTTTTCTTGTCTTTTCCTGCAATGTTGTAATTCTTTGTATTTTTGTAAAATGTATTCTTGCTTTTGTTTTGTGTATTTTTCCATCTTTTTGTACGTTTACTTTGGGGGTCACATAAAATTAGACCGAGGGCCTCATGTTGCCCCCGGCCCTCCAGTTGCCCAAACCTGCTCTATAGATATTTTCCCCACAATAGCAGTTTAAACACAACAGAGTATCACAACAGCTTTCATTTGTAATTTAACAGAAGATATTAAAGACATTTAATAATAAAGATATTTATTAAAAAAAAAAAAAACATCTTGGCTAATGGCATTGAATTGGCATAAATCATTGTTAGGGTGTTGTGTTCACCCGTAGAGCTGATGATATTAACAATGAAATTGGGACAGAGAAAAAAACTCGTTATTTATTTTTCCTGATTTTTCTTTATCAAAAAGATGCAAAATATATAACTCAGTACACATCATTTTGATGAATATTTTCCTCATAACAGGCAATACATATAGTATGTAGACACAAAAAAGTTTTTACAAATAGCTTGATATAGTGCCAAATGAAAAGTGCAACCCATTGTGTAGTACATCACATTGTCAAATAACATATTAGAGTGAATTAATGTATTAATGTAGCCCTAAACATTTTTTTCAGGCAGCTGAAATAAACAGACTAGAGCTGACAGTAGTGCAACACTGCCATCTACAGGTGTGCATTAGTACTGTGATAAAACACATTATTTTCTCCTACACTCTAATAATAACGTAGCAGTCACATCACATGACAGATTACATTACATATCACAGGATTGAGCTCTTGTGTGTTTTTGTTGCTCTGGATGAATGTGTACACATGAGAGAATTGAAATTACAATTGACAAATACGTTGTTGTTGTTGTTGTTATAGTAATTGAATGGAATTGCAATTGAGTTCACATAATTGACTTTGTAACTGTCATAAATATTTTATATATGTATATTAAAAAAAAATCTTGTCATTTACAATTTAATTAAATGCACAAAAAAAACAACAAAAAACAAACAGAAACTGGGGAACTGTGTTATAGTTCTAATGTTTACACATACAGTAGGCATACGTAGTAAATAATTATTAAGATATGTTATATATCATTCACTAGTGAGTTCTCTTGTATGGATGTATATTTGTGTCTTTATTATTCAATAAAAAAAAAACAAACAAACCAAAAACACTTAAATCAAAAGAAAAATCACTGCAATAAAAAAAAAAAAAAACACTTTTCAATGAAAAGAAAAATCACTTAAATAAAAAAAAAATAACAAACAAAAAATAAAAAAACACTCTTCAATCAAAAAAGTTTACTAATGCAAAAATGAATATTTTCAATCAAAAAAAGTGTTCAAATGGATCAAAAAATATTTGAAACCAAAATAATTGTATTTGAACACTTTTTTTCTTTAATTGAAAATGTTTTTTGATTAAAAAGTTGTTGTTTTTTTCTTTATTAAAGTGATTTTCTATTTGATTGATTAACAAAGACACAAATCTACCATAGTTTTGAGGACTATGGTAGATAAATAAATCGAGGTATACTGACAGAAGATGCCCACACCAAAAATATAAATACCAATATTTTCATGCATAAGGAAGTCTAACGAGGTAACCAAGAGATGAAAAATAAATTAAATGATAGATAATATTTTTTAGTGCATTTTACAGCTGATTTAAGACATGTGTCAAACTGACCCTTTATCATAAGAGATGCTAACAGAAAGCTAACACAAGAGGAAGGATACGTTTTATGGGCTTATTTATTAAAGGCTCAGTAATTGTGATTATTTGTAATTGAACTTTAGTAATTGAGAACGTAATTGCAATTGTTTTCTAGTAGACAATATTAATTGTAATTATATTTGTATTTAAAAAAAATGCTGGTCAACGTAATCGTAATTGAACATGGATAATTGAACTGTAATTTAAAAATGTAATTGACCCCAACCCTGCAAGAGAGTCATTTCCTTCTCACTGGTTTCCATTCTTCTTAAAAACCTGCTTACACAGCTCTCCTTCACAGTACAGCTCCTGGGGGTGAAAAGTCACAAACTAGTCAATAAAAACAAGTCACATTTTGTGTTTCAATGAGCAAACACTGAATTTCTACCAAATGAAGTTTGTCATCTTCAATCCAGTGACTCCATCCTCGGTTCTTCTTCTCTCCTCTCTGTTCACACACCAGTTTGTTTCCCTGCCATGACACCAGAGACTGCAGAGAGTAGGGGGAGCACACCTAGCACCACTCATCATGCACAAACCAGTATGAATTACTCTATGATTTATTTATTTTTATAAGCCTTATTTCCTCCATGGTTACTGCTGCACTATAGAGAGCCTGCCAGGGTTGGGGTCAATTACATTTTTCAATTATAAATAAAACTTAAATTATCCACGTTCAATTACAACTCAAAAATAATTACGGTGACTGGCATTTTTTTTTTTTTTCAATAACAATTAAAATTACAAATAATATTTTCCCCCTGAAAGTCAATTACAATTACATTCTCAATTACTAAAGTTCAAATTCTATGAATCACAATTACCGAGCCGGAAATAAATAACCCTAAAAAATGGAACCTTCCTCTTGTGTTAGCTTTCTCTTAGCATCTCTTATAATAACGGGTCGGTTTAGACCAGTGCATTTCAACCTTAGGGTCGGGACCCCATGTGGGGTCACCTGGATTTTAAATGGGGTCACCTGAAATGTCTAATAATTGATAAAATTACAATAATAATAATAATAATAATAATAATAATAATAATACTAATAATAATAATAACAACAATTACCGATTAAAAATATATATAATTTTTAAATGAAAACAACACACAATCTTAAACAACTGTATTCCAATGATATGTATAAAGACCCATGTCTTAAGTCAGCTGTGAAATACCCTGAAAAATATTACTTATCATCAATAGTTTTTTCTTTTGGTTACCTTCCTGATGAAAATGAAAATATTGGTATTAATATTTTTGGTGTGGGCGTCTGACTCTTTTTCTGTCACTATACCCCTCGATTTTCATTTCATTTTTTAATGGTAATATATTTTATTGATTGTTAACTACGTATGTGTAACCCATAATAACTGTAATGGTTCCCCAGTTTTGCGTTTAACTAAATTGCAAAATTGCAAGACAGTTTTTTTAATATAATTTCCATGTCAATTACAATTACATAGTCAATTATCTGAACTCAATTACAATTAAATTACAACAACGACAACAACAACGACAACAACGACAACAGATTTTTCAATTACAATTAATAGTAAAATTACAACATAATTATTAATAATTATCAATTACATGATTAAGTAAATTGACCCCCACCCTGGAGCCTGCTGATATATATAAACAACATATAAAAACTAAAGAGTAGGATACTCACAAGATGACAAAAAACCTTAGGGGGTCACACACACCAGGGTTGCGGTCAATTACAATTGTAATTGTGTAATTGATAGTTAATTACAATGATGACATAATTATAATTGTATTTGCAATTGAAAAAAATCTGTTGCTGTTGTAATCATAATTGAATTGTAATTGAGTTCAGATATTTGAATTTGTAATTCTCATGGAAATTTTTTGAAAACTCTCAATTACAATGTAATGAAACGCAAACCTGTGAAACCATGTTACAGTTCTATGGCTTACACATGCGTAGTTAACAATCAATAAAATATGTTTCATATCAACTTTTCCTACTACCTGTCACTTCTCTTCAGGATCATTTTACAATTATAAAATTTTTTTTTAATTGAATTTGAACTTTAGTAATTGAGAATGTAATTGTAATTGACTTTCAGGGGGAAAATTACAATTGTGATTTTATTGTTTTTGGAAAAAATGCTGTTCGCCGTAATCATAATTGAGTTGTAATTGAACATGGATAATAGAGGGTTTTCACGGCGCGTCATCAACCCGGAAGTCGCCATTTTGGAGATAAACAGCCGGTTTACAAACAGCACACAAACGAGCCAAGTCCCGAATTTTGAGATGAAATGGTGAACTATTGCCGTGTTTTTGGCTGTAATAATCAGTCAGATGGTGAAAAACCTGTGGAGTTTTATAGACTGCCAAAAGTTATAACAGATCAGGGAAGAACAATGTCTGCATTTTATAGTGAGTAGTTCTACATCAGGAGAGCAGTGACATGAGACTAGCTCAGTTGTTATTGGTATATATGCAAACACCGCCGGCCTCATCTCCAGTCTTGGATTTAAATCCAGCTTCAGGTAGTCCAGTTTGTTAGGACACAGGGTGGAAGGAAGCGGCGTTCTCTGAGGATTAGCTTTTAGCTTGGTTGCTAGCCCCGCTCCTGCTTCGGATCACACCGCTTACGTCTCCTCCACTGGCGGACACCGCTGGTACGAGGCTCTGCTGCTTCCGAGGCCGCTGGATGTAGCTGGCGTAGCAGTCCGAGGCTGTGTATTAGGTCCAGATCTTCGCATCTAACGGACTATAACTGTTTGATTTGCTTGAATCTAAGATTTCCTGGCTGTCGTATACTATTTCACAGTAAGTACGCTGCAGGTTCACTGAGAAATTATTACAACTGACTGAGTAATCTGTCAGTTCTAATCTGAGTTATAATATCCGTTGCTAACTAAGCCTCTGCAGCCGACCTCCAAACTTCAATAAGATTTAAGGTCTTCTGCTGTGTATGGGCATCAGGATACATAATAGATGGAAGACGCTCCGGGTCGTCATTGATCCAAAACGAAGAAGCCAACTTGTGTGGATTTGCGCCACCAATAAACTGTGTTTTTTCCCAAATATCGTGCCCTTTCCTGCTGAGCAACTCCTCCCTGTATGCCTTTGCATCTCTAATGCGTTTTGAGGAGCTTTTCTGTGATTTATCCATTGCAGACTACACCTCTGTGGGCCTCCCACATCCGCTTACCTCCAACATGGCCGCGCATCCAGGTTACTGCCCAGAAAGTGCCGCCGGTGAAAACCCTCTATTGAAGACATAATTGTAATTGACCCCAACCCTGACGCGCACACACACATTTTCACCTTTACGTGTCTGTTGTCCAGCCCCTGTGTGAACTCCTCAAACTCGTGGTCCACCCTGAAGGAGATGATGTAGTTTCTGAAGAAGCTGAGTGTTTTCACAATGAACTGGTCGTTCTGTTGCTCGATCACCTTCTTCAGCTTCAGCTTCGCTGCAACCTTCTGCACACAGGGGCTGATGCCTGACAGGATACATTAAAGGTGCCTTAGATAGGAGGCCATTCACAGGTTACACACATTCACCCTCAGCCTGCCTCAACCCAGAAATAACAGATATTACACTACACAGATTCATGTAATGTTCAAAACCACCATGTTCCTATAATCCATGATAAATCCAAACTAGAATATAACAACTTCAGTCATTTCAAGTGGAACTGCTGATGGACACCACTGTAAAACAAACAAAAAAAAAACAATAAATTTGATATTTAGAGATTTGGCGATATTATCAGTCGACATTGGTATTGGTATTTCCAACAATATGGAAAAACCAATATGTGCTGTTGTTTTTAAACGGAAAATAGAAACAAATGACACTTTTCTATATTACAAAAGTATTCTCATTTTGCACAGATGATGTTTATCATTAGAATACATCCAGTGAGCCATGTTTGAGCCTGACATGTAAGAATGACCCAGAATGTAACGAGACCCAAATTGTTATATAAAAATTAATAAAACCCAAAATGTAAAATTTGTCAATAATGTAGATGCTGAGCCAAAACGTAAAAACGTTTTGCATTACGTTTTATTTACATTAAGGACCAGGCAGAATATTTCCCCCTAATAGTGTAATAATTTTATTACATCATAGATTGGGTCAATGCTATATGGATTAAAGGGCTTATTGTTTCGTGTTGTTATGTGACCTAGAATAAGATTAGGGCGGGGTGTATATTGGTGAATATTGTAAATTGGCAATTTTGCTTTGGACAATATCGGCAAAAATCTAGTATCGTTGAAATAAATACAATTATTGCATTAATTTAAAGACAATGAAATTAAATAAATATTCAATTTAAAACCATACACACCTCACCCTTTTATTTATTGTCATCTGCTCTCTCCTCTTTTTTTAAAATCAAATATAAAATTATCTTATTAGTTATTAATCCAAAGATAACCAAACAATGGCGTATATTAAGCAACCGTAGGATCTTGACCAGAACAAATGCAAAATAAAAGTATTAAAATAAGGCTAAAGAAAATTTAAAATAAAAAGATATTTTTAAATAAATGTGTTGTCAATAAATCAATGTGACAAAATGAAAATATTTGTGTGTGTGTGTGTCTTAAACAACATGCAAGACTAACTTACCAAGCGCAATCATGTAACCCTCAAAGTTTTCATTGCTGATGATGTCCCATGTACCACAGAGGCTGGCACTGGCAGGCATATTGACCCCTTACACCACCTTTATCCTCCTGATGCATGTGTGTTCACAGAATGAGCCTTTTGCACTCACACACCTGAGACAATAGTGTTTTGTGTGAAGCCCAGTCACATAAGGAAGCGTGCCCTTCATTTCATTTGCCGTCTAGTGAGCAGGAGGGTGGTGCAGTGATCAGTGCCAGGGTGCAGAACGTATAGGTGACCAGACACGTCAGACTGGTCCAACTCCAGCAACAGCAACTGTCAGCTCATGCTATGCATACAAACTGTAACATAACATTTAAAAACATATCCAAAGGTGAAACCCTAGAATAACTGATATCGCATGTTTGATTGTAAAAGCTGTGTTTTACAACCTAGTTATTCATTAGGAATTACAACAATAAAATCTAAGTAAGAGCAAAACCTATTATTGTGTAACTTAAGTACCTTCTCTGGGATTATGAAAGTTAAGGAGTTAAATGTTTATCTTGGAATTTGGAAGCAGTGAAAGATTTAATTTATTTTAAAGGTTTCAATGGACACTACGTCATGCCTGTTTTTTTTTAAATAGTTCGAGCTAGTTGAACAGGTGCACCTGCCTGTGTTATTGACAGGGAGTAAATCCTATTAAAACTGAAAGTACAGGGAGTCTGTTCAAAGTTAACACAGGTTCTCAATATGCGAGATTTAGTAATTAAATTGGACAATGTCAATATCAGGACATTCGTATATATTACCTCTAATTGCTTTTTGAAACACTGCATACTATAAAATTCAAAACAGAAAAAAAAAAAAACATTAACTTTAGATAATGAATCTGACATAAGATTGAATTGTTCTTCATTGTAGTATTTGCAAGACAGACCATTTTCAGAAGTGTTCTTGTCTGTATGGGTTAAATACAGTTGTCTTCCTATGCAAGGCCATTCATTATTATTATTAGTAGTATGATTGAGACTGTGTGCTTAATTTTTAGTGATAGTTGTCAGTGCACTTCAAATGAAAAGCCCTTTTGCAAATACAAACAAAAAACTTTAAATCCACTCTGATCTCCTGACGTGCTTTGACTGTTTCAACTTCAAAGGAAAGATCAAAGCAATCAGCAGACGATTTTGACAAAGACTGGCAGTTGACAGTAGAAACTTGAGTACAGTTGTCTGAATCAATGAAACCTTAACATACTATTGAAAAAGAAAAAACAATCTTGCTGGAATTACAAGGAGGAAGTCAAGAAAACAAAGCGATCAGCAGGCGCCTCTGACGAAGACTGACAGTCAAAACATGTCAGGAGATCAAAGCAGATTTTTAAAGTAAGTTTTCTGAAATCTAAATGAAACAAACCTTAACACTATCCAAAAAGAAGACAAGAATCTTGCAGGAAAAAAAACTTGACACTTCACACATTTTTTACATTTACAACACCTGTTATTTCTGTTCATGCCATGTTTCATGATCAAGTAATTCTAAAATGTGTAACTGTAATTTTGCAGACAAATTACTGGTACGTTGTGTTGTGTTGTGTTTAGGAGGCACTGATGGTGTGGGAGAACATCTGTTCTATGGGGAGTGAATCAAAGCTCTGACTGTGTCTCTGCTCAGGTCGAGGACGTCCCTGAATATCTTTGAAAAGGTGCTAGAATCACGTCTGCGTTCTTCTGTTCGCTCTCAGTGGTGTACAGCTCGTGCTTCTGGATGTAGGACAGGACGTTGTCTGGCATGAGGTATTTGACACTTTGGCGTCGACGCAGGGCCCGCCGCACGTGAGTGGCTGAGATATCGTTAGTGACCCACTCGTGAACCAAGTGGATGTTCTTGCGATGCTTCCACAGCGTGTCGGACTCGTAGATGAACTTTTGCGGATCGGTGCTGCCGCGGGTGATGCAGACCACGCCGAAGTCGCCCACGATCTCTGCGATGTCCTCCTGCTTCCACAGGTTTGGGACTCCAAAGGACTGCAGGACATCGGCTCCACACAGCAACATCAACCGAAGGTCATCTGAGTGCAGAGAAAAGTCAGTTAGAAGGGCAGACATGTCTCCATCTCACACAAGTTGGGAAAAGTATTGATTGAAAAACAAACAAACATCAAAGTCTGTTTACAGGATCTTTGGAGCATTGCTGCAAAAATTAAGTCTTTGAAGCATGAAAGCATGAAATCTCATCTATTGATTACTGTTGCCTCTTGAAACATTGGTTTGGTAAGATAAAAATAGTGGAAAGTTAGGATCTGAGGAGAGCAGGGTAACAGGAAAATGCACCAGCAAAGCTTGACAAAAAAAGCAAGCATCATTATGTTCTCTGTTGAGATCCAGTAAAAAGTAAAATGATAGTGGGGAGTTTAAAAACTAAAAAAAAAAAAAAAAAAAAAGGTCATTAATATAAAACATGAAAAATAGGGCTGGGCAATATGGTACAAAACTCATCTCAATATTTATTCCTCAAAATTGTGATATATGATATAAATCTCAATAAAATCATACCAGAAAGACAATTCTGGGTTAAATTTGCTGATGAAAAATGCCACACATGCTCATTTACTAACAAATAGCTGCACAATATATGCCACCTTAGTCTTTTTCTCCTATAACGGACAGCATGTGTGAGTGAGTTTTGTAGTGTAACGAAAGCAGCGACTCCTAAAACAAATATTTTAATTCAAAATAAGCTATAAAATATATATCTCAGAAATATGGGAACATTGTAAAGGATGCTGTTTGACTGTATTCTATGAATAATATGAAATAATGTACTTGTAAGATGTAATTTTTACTTTGTTATTGTATAAATCAAAACAAGTAAAAAAAAAGATAAATATTGATAAAGGTGATATTGTAATTTTCGATATCGCCAAAATAGAAAAATATATCTTAAATCTCAATCTACAGTATTGACCAGCCCTATGCAAACATTTCAGATATTTCACAAAACTGTACCATCATATTAGAACTAAAGCAAATGCAAACAATGCTTTTCACTTTTAATCCCCAAGGGCTAATTACATGCTGTCCTACAATGAACTGACGTTTGTATTGGAGGTGTCATACCTTCGTTTTTAAAGTATCACAGCCTGTGCCTCCACACGCCCACACCATTGTTTGCTTTCCACTTTAACTGAATACAATAGTATGTATGAGAAAGCAGAGCACACACCTCTTTTACTACAATGACTTGAACTCTTCGATGAATTTTCCTCCAAACGTCTTTTCTTGGAAACCTTGACGGTGTCCACGTCATCATTATTTAGATCCACCGTGATCAGTTTCTCATGGTGATGCCTGCATAAGTCAAAGTATAATGTGTTAAGAACATTCACTGCTTTTTTAATACAGTAAATCAGTGGTTCTGAAACGTTTTTGGCTCAAGTACCCCCTTTTTATTTTTTATTCCAAGTACCTCCATTGTCTGACTTAAACATTTCGCTCAGAATTCTATGAAAAAAAAAAAAAGCATGATGATGGAATGAATGCCTGATAACATACATTTTTTAAAGATTCTAATTGTAAATAAGTAGAATGACATTTATATTTCAATAGTTTATCATTTCTGGTCATCTCCCACCTGGTGTGGGACAAAGACTGACTTTAGTATTTTCAGGTCATGTCAAGATCATTTTAATCATTATGATGATTATCATTTTTAACCAAAAAATAAACATTATAAAACCCCATATTTGTAATGTTTTTGTTTGTTAATTTTCCACTTTCTCTCAGGCACCCCCTGTGTTTCTGGTTTCACTGACTGTCAACATCTGATAAGATTAACCATCTTTTACAACTGCTATGCATGCTTTGCTCTTGCAACAAATAAAACAGATTGCTTTTATTATATTACTTTTTAACTAAAAATAAACATTACAAAACCTCATATTTTTAAAATTTTCATTTGTTAATTTTCCACTTTCTCTTTCAATTACCCCCTATAGTGCCATTGCGTACCCCCATTTGAGAAAAACTGCAGCAAATAATTACAAGCGAACAGGGAGGCGTTCATGTACCTTAAAATGTGTTTAATGAAGCCTAGTCAAACACCAACGCACACAAGTTAAATCAACTGACTGCTAACTTACCGAACCACTTTTGCCGTCTCCACCCACTCCGGCTGCAAGCTCTCCCAGTCATCTACTGTGATCCAGTTTCCAGAAGTTTCTGTGGCCAGTTTGGCCATCTGCACACGGTGGCAGGCTTCAATCAAACCTTTCTTTTTGTAGCCATCGCCCACTGGAGAGATGATTCCTCTGACCACCTTGTAGTGACCTTAAACACAGAGGTGGAGATGAGAGTGAGAAAGGGAAGAAAAAGCATGTACAGATAGATACAAAACTATGTACATGTAGATGAAGACTCTAAGGAAGAACAGGATTTTAAATGTCTGCCTTTCTTAGAATCGTGTGGACACCTTACAAGATTTTACTTTTTAACTACTCTGGCTTAATTGTATTTGGCTGCTGTAATTTCTCTTACAATTGTCAAAAAGAATAACAAGAATAATAATAATAATAAATATAAACCTGCACCTTGGTGAATTAAAACACAAATTCTGCATTATAAGATAATACTAATACTAGTGAGTGTCCAGAGTCCTTACAAAGAATGACTCCATCTCTAATTAAATCTGCTTAACCCCATAGCTGACATAATTAAAAGTGTACTTATATTTAATCAAAAAGTTGCTCTCATAAATCCTGAAAGACAGCATGAACCAAAAGTGGTTTGTGCTATGTCATTTTTTGTTGTTATTCCATACGGCAGCCTTGACTGCCATGGCACTTATTTTTAGTCCAGTAAAAACCAGCTGGTCGCTAAGATGGACACAGGTCAGATAGTGGAGTCCAGAGTTCATAGAAAACATGGGTAAAGCAGCCTTTAGTTGTTATGCTGCAACAAAGTGGTACAAACTGTGGCACACTTGAAATCAGCACCAAATGTGAACATTTTAAAATTCAGGTTAAATAAGCTCCTTTGACCCACTGCTAAAGATTGAGCTTTTTAAACTTTGAAAAAGGTTTAGTGTTTCACTGATAGTACATGTTACAAATTGTCTGTTTTAAAGTTCTGGTAAGAGTTCCTATTGTCACAGCTCCTAAAATTAGGTCACAAAAATTAAACAATATATTTAGAGAAAGGTTTCATATGATGAGATCTATGAGATGAACATAGTCTGAATTTATTTAGGTAGTTTTGGGCTAAAGAGGAATAATTCTTTATTACTATGATGTTACGGTTATGTTACATTTAAGGTGTGAAATAGTCAGGTTTGGGCTAAAGTTCAGGCTACAGTATGAAATGGTTATGAAATGGACCTAATTTGGAGCAAATGTAGTAACTGTGACTAAAGGACTTCTTTCTTTTCTCTTTGAATAATATGACGGTTTAATTTATTCAGACAACTGTTCCTTAGGAAATCCACTTTGATCTCCTGACAACTGCCAGTCTTCGTCAGAGGCATCTGCTGATTGCTTTGATGTTTACTTTGACGTTTCCTTGACTTTCGCGTCGTAATTCCAGCATAGTATGTAAGGTTACATTTAGTCAGGCAACTGTTAATTAGGAAATCTACTTTGATCTCCAGTTATCAGTCGAAACATGTCAGGAAATCAAAGTGGATTTCCTAAGGAACAGTTGTTAGGTTAAATGAAACCTCAACATATTATTTATTTCCATATATTGAATCACCACATGTATGTGAAGCCAGTATTGAGTTTAAACCAAACCTGTATCTTCTAGATGATCTCGTGCCAGCTCAAACATCCTCAGGTGCATGTTGGTGATGGGATTGAAAGAGCCACAGGCCAGTAGGACCACCTTAGTTTTGCGCCGACTCTCCATGCTGATCAGAATCAGAAATATAAATCATTATAAACGTAAACACAGAACGAACTTGAGGATTAAAGTCAGAGAAAACAAATGACATTTACTTCTCTGAGTGGAGTCAGAACTCTGAAATAAAGCAAACAATGCGCAAATAATGCTCTGAATGTTTACATGTTACCCACGAGCACCATACGAAACTACACACATTTATATACAACTTCCAGCTAGCCATGCAATAAATAAATAACTATAAACTGACAATAACAGTTTTTAAGCAGATAATCGTTCGGGAAACAGTGAACAGTTGACCCGTAAAGCGCCTAAAGATGACGTCAAGACGTTTTCAACAACGCCTAATCTGATTGGCTAGTACTGGTAATTCACTGCCAGCCGCACCCTCTTTTCTGTGTTGCATTCACAATCACAAAAACATTGACCGCTATCGATTGAGCTCGTGTCTTTTATCTAACTGTAGCCGTTTTTAGACTCTTTAAGATTATGACATTTATTCATTATATGTAACCAAACCGCATATTTTATGGTTATTTATTCAATAATCTGAGAACTGTTTACAAAAAAGAGAACAGGTGGGTTGGGTTTGTTAGCACTTTAGCTGCTAACTGAGCAGCTTAATCTGTTTGCAGGAGTTTTAATGTGTTTGTTGTCACAGTTGCTGATGTCGACCAAAGTTTAAGGTGTGATTATAGTGTTTCCTATGTATTTACACAGACTGGGAGCAGAATGGCCTCCCGTGGGAAGTCAGAGACCAGCAAACTGAGGCAAAACATGGAGGAGCAGCTCGACAGACTGATGCAGCAGCTGCAGGACCTGGAAGAATGCAGGTATATATACTCCTAATGCACCTGTTTATGATTTATATCTTAAATAAATATAACGTCAATAAATTTAAGATTAGCCATTTGATTTGCGTTTTAAACCTCCTTTCTCATGTTGTTAAGTCGACAATAATGAAATTATGTCACTGATCTCTATTCTAATCCTTATTCTCTATTATGATTTATTATTAGAGATCAGCAGTTTCACCAAATGTTAATGACTGGGGCACGTGTTGAAAAAATAATTAAAACATTTCAAGACAAACAGTATATTATGATCCACTGCATATTTACAGTACCGTGTATTTACAAATGCATTAGTGTATGTCCTTTCTCTATTGTGAGCATTTGAAAAATAGACGGCATTACTGGTTGTACAAAGCAAGTATGATCGCATGCAGTGCCAGCATCAGATTTAAAGCACCACTCATAAGCAGAGAGTGTGTTATGCTAACCACATGTTGTGCTTCTGGATGCTACATCATCTAAAACACTTGCTGCAATGATACAGATTTATAAAACAGATGCTGTACACACCAAATCTAAAAAGTAAAGTATTTTCTGCTGCACTGTGTGTGTGTGTGTATATATATATATATATATATATATATATATATATATATATATATATCCTATTTATCCTTTATTCTCTATCTATCCTTCATCCTTTATATTTATCCTTATTATTATTGTTGCTGGGTTGTTCTTTGTTTTTTTTTCTTTATTTAATTTTTTTGTTGTTTGTTTTGTGCACCAACTACCAAGACAAATTCCTTGTACTGTCCTTAAAACTGTACATGGCCATTAAAAACATTTCTGATTCTGATTCCGATTTGATATATAAATATTGTGCTTCTTGGAGCAATGTTACACAGCGTACCTGATGAAATTAGCTTCACTTTTGCAGTTATTTCTAACAATGGCAGCGGTAAGTATCATCACCCTGCAGTGTCAGAATATATTACATGTTTAATAAGTAAGTAGGCACTCAGGATTAACCAGAACACTAGCTACTGCTTACACAGGTATTTTTATTTTTTTTTTTTAAATATCCTTTTTTGCTGTAGGACAGATTGAGAGTCTAAGTGTGTGTTTGTGGTTGGCTCTTGGTGAATGACACTTAAGCAGCTTTCTTTTAGCTAAGGGGTCATTCCGTGTCATTTTAACAATTTTTTAGGACATCTCACAGTTTTAAAAAATTATGGCATTTTTGACAAATTATTCAAAAGGCACACTGTAATTTTTTTATTATATTGGATGAATACTTATTTAGATATGGTCAATTTAGTGAGCGGGGTACGTGTCCATTTTCGTGCGTCCTTATTTTTCTTCCATTTTCAGCGTCCATTACCTCAGCAACTACATCATCACACAGGAAACTGAAATTTGGTATAGTAATACAGCTCCAACCTAATATCTGGTTTGACGTTTCTGTGTTGTTTTTTTTCCAGGGAGGAACTGGATGAGGAAGAGTATGAGGAGACGAAGAAGGAAACCTTGGAACAACTGGAAGAATTTAACGACTCATTAAAGAAGATCATGACAGGAGATATGACTTTAGTGGATGAACTGAGTGGAATGCAGCTGGTAGGAATAATCCAGGTTTAGGTTGCGTTATTCATGTGATAGGAGTCGTCGTGTGGTACAGATGTTTGCGTGTTCTTTAGGCGATCCAGGCGGCCATCAGCCAAGCTTTCAAAACACCAGAGGTGATCCGACTATTTGCTAAGAAGCAGCCAGGACAGCTGAGGACCAGACTAGCAGAGGTTGGGACTATTTAACACACATGTACAACATTCATGCAGACGCTCAGCCGTCCCAGCGTTGGGAAATGATCCAAAGTGTGTGTGTGTGTGTGACATTCTACTGCAGATGGACCGAGACGTGATGGTTGGGAAACTGTCCCGGGACACATACACACAGCAGAAAGTGGAAATCCTCACAGCTTTGAGAAAGCTGGGAGAGACGGTGAGTGTGTGACCAGTTTTCTGTCCAGACCAACCCACTATACATTATTAAACACCACATAAAAGCTGTTATTAAGTCAGTGATGCTTAACTTGTGGCTCTTTATGGCTTAATTTTAATTATTATTCCCCCAGAAACTTTTTACCTATTTCCTTTGTCCCATTTTTGCCCCTTTTAAAAAAGTTTAAACACTTTTTTCAGATTTTTTTTTTTTTTTTTTTAAACAATATTCTTATTATAACTTTCCCAAACCTTGGGCATGAATATGTGTTTGTGTATCTGTGTGACCTACTACTCACACCTGCCAAAGTAGAAATGATATTTCCCGCCCTGTATTTCCGAAAGGACATTGGTAGTTCATGCAAACTAAGGGAGGAGCAAACATATAATAAGTCATAATTGTGCACCTCAAATTAGAAAATACTTGAATAAAAGATGTACAAGATTGACTAACTCTAAAACTGAAAGTTTGACCTGATGGTGGCGTTAAAGGAAAGTTCATGTCATCACAACCAATAGGGTTCATACTCTTGTGGTCATTAATGTTGTCAGTAAATTTAAGATTCTGATGATAGCGATTCAAGATAAATGAATTCTATTTTCTAATTTCATTATCAAAGGGTTATTTATGTATTCAACAGATAAACAAAGTACACGACAAAAACTTGGCAAACAATTTTCTGAAAATCTTTTTTTCTGGAGGCAAATATCCCTGGGGTCAGATTGACCCCAAGGGTAGAATGTGTTAGTAGTATTTAAGGATAATAGGAGGGTTAATGGTTGTTTGACTCTGACAGCTCACGTCAGAGGACGAGACGTTTCTCACTGAAAACGCGACGGCGACTTTGAGCCACTTTGAAAAAGTGACGGCAAACCTCGGTAAGAATAAAGACGCCTTTACTGAAATCCGGATTTTTTTTCCCCATGTTAATATTTCTCCTACGTTTCCTTTTCTTTTAGGGTCGGAGGATAAAATCATGGCGTTAGCGAGCTCTGGTGTGAAAACAAAGGAATAACTTAGTCTGAAGTGCCAAAGAATGGTGGACTTTCTAAAATAATCTGTGCAATTTTCTGTGTTATCTTAGATCTTTACATTTTTAAGTGTTATTTTATACTTGCTACATATTGTAAATGTATCCGATTGTCCTGATGTGTGTTGTTGGTATGAAACAGCTTTTAAGACGCTAATTTTACTTCTGAGAGCTGCAACTTTTTAAATTGTGTTTTAGGTATGATCTAAACCTGAACCTTATTGTGTATGGATCAGACTTTTCTTATGATCTAGTTACACTTTGATGACAACACAACACTGGCTCACAGTGTTAGCCTGTAATATAGAAAAACCAATGTTTTCTAGATGAAGGGCGTATTTCTAATTTGAAAGTAATGTATCATTTAGACTTGTACATGACGGTGTGAAATAGTCACATGTGACTTGTTTCAGTCATATTCCTTAATTGTATGTTAAAACGAGTCAAATGATGAATAAAAAAATAAAAATAATTTTGTCTCCTTATTTCTGAATCCAAGTACCCCCTTTGTCCGACTACAACATTTTACTCAAAATACTATGAAAAAACAACTATAGAGCATATTGATGGAAGAAATGAGTTATAACACATTTTAAAGAATCTTATTTTGTAAGAGGAATAAAACAGTGTTTTGCGACTGCGTATTAGGGCCCCATTAAAATAAAACAAAATCTGAGCACAACATGATTAAAGTAACATTTCGAGAATGGACTTGTAATTTTACGAGAATAAAGTCGTATTTTAATAAAATCATAATTTTATGAGATCAAAGTCTTAATATTTTGAGAATAAAGTCGTAATATCGAGTATTAATCTTTATTTTCATTAACTAAAAATAAACAAAACCTCATTATTGTAATACTTTCATTTGTTCATTTTCCATTTTCTATCTATCAAGTACCCCCTGTAATGCCATGACTTACCCTTAGGGGTACACATACCCCCATTTGAGAAACACTGTCCTAAATAAATAGTTATTTTAAGGTAACTTTGACAAGTAGTGTGAAAATACCACTTTGAAGAACATCTTCATCCCAGCATTTATCCCAACGGTGACACTAATACAAGTTAAAGTGTTTACTAAATTGGACTTGTGGTTTTTATGATCACACAAAGACTTAAAGAAGATATATTGGATTTTCTGTTCAGAAAACTATTAAATAATAAAAATTGGGTACTTGAAATTCCTATTTTTTAAAATTCCAAAACAAAAGATTGAAAATTAAGGCATTATTTCTTTCTTTGCTTCATTTTCTTTCAAAAAATAAAATAAAACATGTAATGTTAGAAAACCGAAAAAAATATATTTTTTTTAATATTGTGCAACCGTAAAGTGCCAATTTCTAGTGTTGTGGTGGTCAAGACCGGTCTTGGTCTCGAGACCGGTCTCGAGACCAAATTTTAAAGGTCTTGGTCTTGTCTCGGACTCTGAAGCATTTTGACTCGGTCTTGTCTTGGACTCGGGCTGCCCGGACTCGGGATTTTCCGTCAAGACCGTTCGAGACCAGCACTAATTCCTGCTATTTTTAAACTTTTTTATAATGTGATAATAACACGGAGAAGAACGGGATAAAACAATCCTTTATTCATTAATTAATCCACCCCGTATAATGACCGCAACCTTCCTTAATGTGACTGAGTGACGTGTGTGACACATTCATACTGTGTGGCTACGGTGTCAGTTTGGACCGCGGAGCGCAAGGGAGAAATGAACTAATCACCGGTAAAAATCCCAGTAAAACTCCTGAAAACAATCACCAGTAATAAATATTATCTCCCTGGTAAAGACAGTAGCTCTAACAACTGGTAAAATGATAAACTGATGATATTACAGCCTGTGAAGGATGGATAGGGGACGCACTTACTCTGCTTCTGGGTCCTAGTGCCAGCCGAGCGATGAAGCCTGTTCCGTTTACCGTGTTTACTGAGGTCCGTGTGTGTTTAATAAGTCCATGTGTGTTTAATAAGTTTGTGTGTGTTTAATAAGTCCGTGTGTGTCCGTGTGAAAGTCTGCATGTTTATGCATCTGTCCATCCACTCTTTTCATTATATCCATGTCTTTTAAGGCTTTATTACATAATGTCGGCTGTAGTCCGGGCCGCCGCCATCTTGGTTTATGTCGTCACCAGCGCGTCATCGCCGCAGAGTTGCACTCAAATAATATTAAATATTTTTAAAGTGGTTTTTTTGTGACTTTAGACTCCAATTACATGTATGTATATAATATGTTCCCCACAATATAAACAGGTTCAAAATATAATTATTTTTTATAGTTTCTGTTTCCACTGTATCCAGAATAATAATAATAATTATATATATATATATATAATAACTATTGATTAATTTGTTACATGACTTTTCCAGGGTTTGAGTTTGTTTTATTTAGTTTCACATCTACCTGTAGCTCTATGTTTTTTACACTGATGACAACTTGTTTTTAGTTTTATTTCAGAAAGTTTCACTTTTACAGTTACAGTTGGAAATCTTTGTGAATTGAATATCCAGTTATATTACAGCAACCAAATTAAACTATATCAACTAAGTGAATTAATAAAAATAACCTGTGTAAAGGCTTTTTCAAACTAAAATCTTATCTTGTGAAATCTGTGACCTGTTAAACCTGAACAACTGAAAGAATCAGAATAAAGAATCATTATTTCTTGGTAGAAATGCTTTTAAACACTTGCTGTACATTCAGCTGACATAAAAATCTTGTTTTCAAATATGTAGAATAATTGTGAATGTATCAGTAGCAGTAGTAGTTTTAATATTTTAGTTAATTTTTTGCAGGCACCTTTTTTTTTGTCCGTCAAATGTATTTAAAATAAACTAAAGTTAAAGAGAGATGTTATTTAACTGTTGAATCTTGCCATAATTTTATTTATTTATTCATTTTTTTAAATTGAAAAATAAAAATGTTTATGGTCTTGGTCTTGGTCTCGGTTTGTCTCGGTCTTGACTCGGTCTCGGCTCCCGAAAGTCTTGGTCTTGTCTTGGTCTCGGTGCATGCTGGTCTCGGGCAAGTCTTGGTCTCGGATAGTGCGGTCTTGAACACAACACTACCAATTTCAAAGTAAAAGTGTGCATGAGGTACATTAAAAGAGCACATCTTCTAAAAAATGTGTTAATTTATGTAAAATAAATTAAAAAGAGTAAAATGCAGACAAAAAAGGCACTTATTAATCTATTGGTTTAGATATTCTCATAATATTTGCACCAATATCTGCCTTTAAGCAATGTTTATGTTTTAGAAAGTTTTTTTTTTTTTTTTTACAATGACTGCAGGAGAGAATGGTTTGTTTTTAAAACCTGAAAATGAAGTTTTAGAAATAAAACAAAGCACTTATAATAAAAGCACTGGTAATATAGTTCAAAATCACAAAATGACTTCCTTAAAAACATGGAGTCACAGAAAGTAAAGGTAAAACAAAAATAAAAATGTGGTGAAATGACTCAACATTTATCTCCTTTGATGTGTTGTAGCTTTAGGAAAGTCTCATCCACTGTAAAACATCAAAGATCTGCACTCTTTGTGTAAAAATGCGAAATAACAGTATGTGATAAAATTTACATGTTTTCCTTTATGTAAAAAAAAAAAAAAAAAGATTTTAAACTGTCTGCCATTACATTTTCTCAATGCTGGTGTGGAGCTCTGTTAAAATAAGTGAAACTGTTGTAGCTTCAACGGTTTTTCTCTCACCACCAGGGGGCAGCAGCACCCAGCGCCAAAAAAAGGGTGTTTTTTTTGTTTATTTTAGTGAAAAATACATAACCTTTCTGCACATTGTAATTCAATATTCATATTGTAAATTTACACGTTAACTAGTGATGCTGATTTTTTTTCTTTTTCTTACTTGATTAAGGAATTTAGCTGAACAAGTAACTACATTTTATTTTGATATTTGTACAACGTTTGTTTCCCTTATGGATTCAATATTTTATTTTACTTTATTTACTGTGTGGCAATTCTGAGAGTTTTAATCAAGGCTTGGTGCTTTGTTTGTTTTATCAGTAACATTTTGTTATATGTCATAACTGTTCTCTTTTGTCATGTTGTTTTCTCTCTGTATTTTAATAACTTTTACATTTTATGTTGTTTTAAAAAAAAAAAAAAAAAAAAAATCTGGCCAGGGACACCATAACTCTGGCTCATTTACAGCATGTCTGTAAATAATCAATACATTCCAATAAAAAAAATGACAATATTATAAAACAAGCAGTATTTACTAACTTCATGTATGGGTGTCACTGAATTAGTCATTAAAGTTTACAACATTGCAAAAAAAAAAAAAAAAAAAAATCTAGAGTTACCATGACAACCTGTCTGCGTTGACGTGTTCTGCACTGCCCGTCGGAGGTATGTATTCATATAGTGGAACCTTAAGTAGAGTTTTCAATTATGGCCAAATGAGTATGTGTTTGAATGTTAAATGAACAAAGAGGTGTACATACTCTGTAGTGTTAAAGCGTTCCTCGTGCTGCTGCTGCTGCTGCTGCATGCCGTCTTACCTCGCGCACAACGTTTGCTGGCCATGCGGGCATTTCGGACTTCAGGGGCCTCATTTATAAAAGTGTGCGTAGGTAAGCACACTTCAGCTGGCGTACGATAAAAAAAAACCAGGAAGTGCGTACGAATTATTGTTTTATAAACGAGGGCGCACGTTCGTACCACGCCTTTTTCCGTTTATAAAATCACAATCAACTCGAAAGTTGTCGCACGTGAGGAAACACCTTGCTCCGCCCACACGGTGCCTATTAAAGGTCCGGTGAACGCCCCTCATGAATAATCACAATCTTCTTCCGGTGGTGTATCCCGTGCACCTCGTCCTCCACCAGTGACAAATACATTATTGTGTGTTTTCAAATTATAATGCATTCTAATGGTTTACAGAATACGGAAAAAAGATGTTTTATATGGTAAATAAACACTGCTTTCAGGTCAATAAAGATAAGAACATCGGATTCGGAGTGTTAAAAGACAAAATAACATGAATTAGTGCACAAAACAAGACATAAACACAGTAGCGCGGTAAAAAGTCACACTGGTGACATCTGCTGGTCAAAATGGGATTTGTGAGATTTACTGTAGAAATGGGGCATTTTTGCATTGTCTGTACAAGTAAATTAGTATTTTTATATACCTGTTTATTTTTAATTCATCATTAAGCATTACATTGTCTTTTTCTAGTTTTTTTTTTTTTTTTTAATCTTAAGTCTATGTTCAGTTTTTAAAATTCTCATTCTATGAAGGTGTACAAGCATGACAACAGTATACTTTACACATTACAGTCTATTCTTTTCCTTTCTAAAAAGCTGCATTTATTACACTTTTATTAACACAATTGTATAAATATTACTTTTTTATTTAAAAAAAAAAAAAAAAAACTCTTTACTTAAGTATGTTCTGCTAATTTTCCAGTTTGCAAACCAAGAGCAAATAAAACATACTTGATGGTAAACTGCAATGACTTTTAATCTTAAGGTGCATATTTAATACAAGACCACATCTCAAACAAACTTATAGACATAACAATTATAATGTAGTTGATACATTAAAATAATAATTATAATACAATGCATATGAAAATCAAAACTGAATATACTAAGAAGTTTTAAGAGATTTCTAAATATCACAAAACCTTGAGCTTTGGTAGAATTCGTTACCAAATTTCCACAACATATTGTTGAAAGTGGGAATAAATAGCAGCCCTTCAAAATAAGATTACGATATATATATATATATATATATATATATATATATATATATATATATATATATATATATATATATATATATATTTTTTTTTTTTTTGTACTTGGAGCTGAGTAACTCTGCTTTAACTGTGTTTTTTTATTTTATTTTTTTTACCATGTCTGCATTTGTCTTCTTAGGTTGACAACACGTGTAGTGAAATCTGTTTGGGACAAATATGCATGTTTTTTTCTTTTTACTTAAATAATATGTACTGTAATAAATATTGGTATTTTTTTTTCCTGAAAAACGAAACAAATTGGTTGGTATTATTTGGTGATTTGTGTTATTTTCTGTTGTATATTTAAAATTGAGCTTTAAATAAACAAAAGTACATGTGATCTGATTACTTGAATCAATGATTGACTCGATTACCTCAATAATTCTATTGCTGGAGGTAGATTTATGTAATTATTCAACAACAATATTAATAAAAACTTTTCAGTAAAAAAATCACTCAATGACACTAATTTTTTTCAATTAAGGAAAAAAAGTGTATTTGAGACCTAAATAATTGCATTTGAACACTTTTTTTTTTTACATCTTAATTTTAATTATTATTCCCCTAGAAAACTTTAAAAGGAGAAAACTTTTTAACCCTTTTTTTTTTTTTTACCTTTTTCCTTTGGCTATTTTCCAATTTCCTTTGTCCCATTTTTGCAACTTTTCAAAAAACTTTTTTCAAACTTTAGCTAGCATTTTTTGTTCATTTTTGCAAGTTCCTTTTGACACTTTTATCCAATTTTTGTCCTTTCTTTCATTTTTCAGCCACTTTTCATCCCAATAAGCTAACTTTTGCCCAATAAATAACGCTTGTTTTCTTTTTTTCTCTACATTTTGCCTCTTTTTGTTCCACATTTTTACCCTTTTTCACTATTGTTTGCCACATTTTGCTAATTTATTCTAACCTTTGCCATTACATACCACGTTGTTCTTCATTTTTTGCCCAATCTTGACTGCTTTGGCCCATTTTAGTCACTTTTCTTGCCACGTTTGGACCATTTTTGGCCACCTGTTAAATATGTCTGCTTCCACTCGCTCTTAAAAGAAAAGCCCAAAACCCCTTAGAGGACTGAGCCGGCCCACTGGGACAATGCCCAGTATGCCAGATGGCCAGTCCACCCCTGGTTGATAACTAATTAATTACAATGTCTACCTTTGACTTTTCTAAACTAATGGTTAAAAAAAAACAGAAGACAACAGTTGCACCATCTCACATCCTTTATTTTGTTTACGAGCAAGCATCGACTTCACTACAATTTGCCTTTCAATTGGTAGAAAAGTGAGAGCAGCTCCAACAAGCACAAAGGAAGCATCATCCACCCTGTTCAGAAAACACCGTCTCGTCTGTTTGGTACATTCCCCCCCCAAAAAATAAACAGGAAAAAAAATCAAATAAAAAATAAAATCAACAACAACAACAACAAAAATCCTACTGGAGTTTGATGGATGTGTTTAAAACAGATCATTGAGAATCAGTAGTGTATCACGTCTCCAGTCTCACAATTCAACGTAGAACGGACACAAACTTTGTGGTTCATGCAAAGTCGATTTTGCCCTTAAAGTGTGATTAAAATATGGCTGTTTTTAGGCGTCAGTGACATTCAAATCAAACGATTGAGCTCAGAGCTCCGAACAAAGACTGAAATGTTTCACTGGACAAAGAAGTGTTGGAGATACTCAAACTCAGGCTTTTTTTTTTAATCATCATGCCGCCCTCGTAAACTGTATAAACTTAATGCTCAAAGTCACCTGTCACTATTCACAAGGTTAACAGTATACCCAGGTATGCTGCTAAAGCGCGTTCATTAATGTACTGTACATCTTTTTTTTTTTTTCCTTTTAAAGTGGATTCATACAATATGATTTTAATACGATAGCAAGAGAAGATACAACATGGATCTACTTTTTTTCCACACATCAACAAAGACACATGACATCTATGGAAAGCTCTAGCATTGAACGAGTAAAAAAAAAGAACAATCAAGCGTGGAGAAGTGTTTACAGTTGTTTTTCTGTTTTTGTTTTTGTTAGACCTGCTAATTAATTACACTCTGATCGGCAAAAGGCACTCCCATCTCAGCCGGGATCACGTCATCAATCTTAAAAAAAGAAAAAGAAAAAAAGAAGAAGCTAAAAACCGTGCAAACATCTCGCCGTGTGTTCATAGTTTCTGATCCTGCCACATTGTGTGAATGAAGTCTCCTCTAAAGCAGGGTGGAGAAAAGGTTACCATTGAGGCAGACATGAGAAAAGTAATGTAAACGGATGCGTCAAACTCATTTTAGTTCAGGGGCCAAACATGGAGCAGCTGGATCTCAAGTGGGCCACAGATTTTAGGCGGGAAAATTAGTAATTTCAACATTATTGTGCCCTATAGTTTACACTTCTAAAACATACCAAAATTATCCAAATAATAAGTGACAGACATCAGTCCCAACAGGATCTCCACTTTACATTTGCTAGATTTTGTGACCAATTTCTATTTAAGAGGAATTATTGATTTTTTTTATATGTTTATGTCAGACACAGGGGCCATATGAACAAGTGGTTCTCAAACTTTTTGGGCTCAGTCACACCCTCACTCTCTTATTTCTGAATCCTCAAGTACTACAACATTTTGCTCAGAAAACTATAAAAACAACCATAGAACATAATGATGGAATGAATGAGTGTTAACAGACATTTTAAAGAACCTAATTTTGTTAATAAGTAGAAAGAAACACTATTTACTGCAGTGGTTCCCAACTTTTTTTGGATCGTGACCCCATTTTGTTATCAAGAATTTGCAGTGACCCCAAAGACGTTTCTTTCTAAAATTAGTTTTTGATCATGTTTGAGCTCAGGTACATATTTTTTTTTTTTTTACTGCGTTTTAGTTGAACTAGATTCACAAAGTGAAAGTAAAGAAATAGAGTTTTTTTTAGGATTGTGCGTTGTTTTAATAAAAAAAAGTTTAAAAATCTATTTGAATTTTTCAGAAACTTCAGGTGACCCCATTTAAACTCAAGGCGACCCCACATGGAGTCCCGACCCAAAGGTTGAAAAACACTGATTTAGAGGCTCCTGAATAAATTTATTTCAATAGTTTTCCAGTCATCTAGCGCCTGGGGTGGGACCAAGACTGACACTTAATTTGTTAATTTTTCCCTCCCTCTCTCTCTTAAGTACCCCCTGTAATTCCGTGACGTATCCCTATTTTAGAAACACTCATACAAACCATACAAACACAAATGAATTAATAATTTGAGGAAATTTGAAGGATTTTGTATGAATTTTGAGGGTTTTTTTTCAACAATTTAACATTAAAAATGAATGCAATCTTGCAATCTAAGCACCAGGAAAACTGTGAGCACCTGCAAATATTGTTGAGTTCCATTTACACAACGATTCACGTTTTCTCTGTAATTTTTACTTTCTCCTGTGGGCCGAACTAGATGCTCCAAAGGACTGGGGCAATGAGTTTGACACTGTGCGTTACATCTTTTGTGTGATTGAAAGACATATATATATATATACAACAGTGATGGACGACTAATGAGGAGATCAAGGTTTTTTTTGTTCACCCCGAAGCTTTAACAGAAGAAAGAAAACAAAGTTTACCAAATGTAAACAAATAGCTTTTGAACAACTCTACAGTACAGTTCAATGTACAATAAAATCTAGTGGTCTACAGCAAAAAAAATAAAAATAATAATAAGATCCCATTTACAATTCAAAGCGAGGCTGATTTTTAAACTGCTTTCATGGAGGAAAAAAACAGAAAACAATTTTAAAAACAGACTTATCATTTTAATACCATCAATATTGTTTTAAGATTAAATAGCTGTGCTATAAGAGACTTAAGTGCCTTATAGCGCTTCTGAAAGCTGGGAATAGGGTCAAAATGGGAAAAGCTTTAAAGCTACAGAGGAAAATCACTTGATATCATTTTAGTAATCATAATGTTACGTCAATTTTGTACAGGAAAAGGATGTCTCATCTGTACAGGGGGGTGGGGGGTGGGCGGGGTCTACTGGGAGCGAAGCACAACAACGTCAAACATTGCCACCAGTGCAAGCAAAGTAAAACGAGAAAACATCGATCAGCAAAGAATGAAAAAAAAGAAAAAAATAGAAGCAAAAGAAATAAAAGATGAAATAAACAGCGCGTTGTCGTGGAAACCTCTGATAACAGTCCTTGGGTTTCTGTCCGAGCGCGATGGAACAGCCTCTGCACGACGTTAGCGACATGCGACAGCGTCTGACACAAACATCCTACATCACACACACCATGTGTTGTTATATTGGACCCCGATAAGCAGGCCTGCACTAACACAATGACTAATTACATTTGTTTCTTTTTATATTTACAAAATTCTTTAAAAAGCATTTCTTTCTCTACACGTATGAAGATCAAAGTTTTCCCATGCACTAAAACAAAAAAAATAAAAATAAAACCTACATGTTAAAATCATTATTTTTATCTCACTTTGAGTGACAACAGAAACAAACTTTTGTGAGTCGCAAAATAAAATGTTGCGAGGTGAGCTGCGAATAAATCTAAGATAATTATTGAAGCGTCTACAACCAGGAGAGGGAACTAAAGTGCTTCCTCACACAGTTTAAAACAAACGCATGTCAGCTTTTTCTGGGAATTTAAAGACAATAAATAAAACAGAAAAAAATGTAAAAAAAAATTGAAAAAAAAAAATCATCAATCCTGTGATGACTACACTACACTGAGAACCACCACTAAGATAACAAAAAGGAATCAGTGTCTCCTTTTCTCTCTTTTCTTAAAATGTCATGACTCCTGGACATGAAACTGTGTGTGTGTGTGTGTGTACCTGTGTGTGTCTGTGTGTGTGTGTGTGTGGGCAGGGCTGGTGCTTCAGTAGGTGAGGGTGGAGTCGTCCCACTCCAGTTGCTGCTGTCTGTTGGCCACCTGCTGGTCCTCAGGCTCTCCGGCCTCTTCGTCCTCGCTGCTGTCTGACTCAGCGCTCGTGATGTCATCTTCCTCCTCTCCGTCCTCGCTCTCCTCCTCCTCCTCTTCCTCCTCCTCACTGCTGTGCTGGTCCTCGTACGTCTGTGGGAGAGAGAGAGTGAAAGGGAAGTTGCAGCCGTAATTATTTTTTTGCCTTTGAACGTCTCTGGAGGCTCTTTAGGTTTAGTCTTGTTTATTCGCACATCCTGTGAGTGGAATCTATTAATGTGACCTGGATTTAAAACTGGAGTGAGACCTATACGGCCTGTACTACCAAGCTGGATCAGTATATCCTGGATATCTCTCCGTTAGCGCACTTCACCTAACCAAACATTCTCTGTCACAAAGCCCCTGTCCTACAAAGCAGAATATAAATATGCTCACTTAAGTGAGGTGATTTCAGCCTGGCAACAGGGTGGAAATTGCAGCGTCAGACCAATCACAAGCTGTGTTTTCATTACTGTTGGGAATGTGCAAAATCTAAATAGCACAATAAAAACTGTTAATGGAAACACCTGAATGTTGGAAAAACACTCAAATATCCCTCAAATTTTTTACGCTTTCATGAGGAGGAATTTCAGGCGTTTCGATATTGAAATGTGTCGCAAAAGCGCTATGGAAACACTTTTATTGCAAATAAACATCACAGAACGTGACGTACATGGTCACATGACGTGAGGTATCATTTCTTAGCATTATACTTCATTCATCATTACTGCCACATTAGATGTGAAGCAACAAAGGAATACGAAGAGTTATAAGGAGGTTTGGAGCATCCGTCTTTCTGTAGCGAAGTCTCGCAGGATGAGATTTGATGGGAATTACGAGGTTCCTTCCAAAACAACGTTCATTGGAAACACGTTGTTGACACTGTTAGTGCGTAAAAGTGTGAGATTATACAATAGTATTAAACATGGGATGATAAATGGACAGTGCTCTGATCACTTTCACTGAATTTTACGTACATCACAGACATGTTTCTATTCAGATAGTCCTCAATTTATCACACACTAGTGCATTGTTTCACTGTAGTATGTTCCTGCTGATGCTGTCTGCGTCCCGATCGTGTATTTTTATGAACGAAAGAATGAATGAGTTCATCATCCGCATTATGGAGAGTGTCTGACACAGGCTTCGTCATCTGACTGTAGATCAGTCCATCAGATGTAAATATATACATTTCCGAAAGGACTTCATCGGTAAATGAAAGGATTGCATTTATCCATTAATAATCTATCTTTCCTAAACGCAGCTGTCAGATCTGCACCAACCAGGATCTTCTAACAATGGGCAGCTCATTTTCCAAGAGAACTGATTGGTCAGGAGGTGGGACTTTAGTACTACATCAGTTCTTATCCACTTCATAACCTGGACTTAACCAGGTTAGGTGTTCAGCCTAAGTTACCACAGTAATTTAGTCAGTAAGACGTTAGCCAGCTTCGTAGTACAAGACACACGAAATAAATCCTGGAAGTTAGCGTGATAAGAGGAAATCTAGCTTGGTAGTACAGGACCCTCATGTCTCACTCTCTTCAATCTTTAAACATTTAGTCAAGGACAGATGTGAAGTGAAATATGTGACTTTTATAAATCCAAGTCCTAACTACAGATAATCCCTGGATCAGATGGTGCATACACACAAGCACTTACTGTAATTCTCCTCTTTCTTTCTTTCTATTTTTCTTAATCTCGGGTGTTCGCAGACAGAGTCAAATGACAGGGATCGGTCCATAAATACATCCTTTGAAATATCAGAATGGCTGTCCTGTTTTTAGTTGTTTTTGGAGACTCTCAGTCTGATAGTTTGCAGTATTTTTGCTGTTTTGTGCTCACAGACTCTTGTTCTGGTGGATCCCTAGACCTTCTTTTATAAATTAAGTACTGTAGACACATTCCTTGATGCAGCAACTCTGACTTTATTTTGTCTAAAATAAACAAAAGTTTTACAATTTGGCACTAGTAATTTGTGTTTCCGTTGGCAACTGAGCCTTAGGAAATCCCATACGGTCACTTTTTTGGGGCAAATTTGCACTAAAATCTGCAACACAGATATTTCTCAATCTCACAAACAAATTTACAGCATCAATCAATATTAACAAGTTCAGATTTCAACTGGAGCCCATGTTATGTGAGACAAATATTAAAGTCATTATCTGCTGACTCATGCTATTGAGACTGCAGCAGCTCAAACATAAAGAAATATAAATACTGCTCCCACAACAACAAAACAACAATAACATGCTGCTTTTAGGTTCTGATGAGACAAACCCAAAACAATAAAACCTTTCATTTGAATTATTAAAAGGAATGCATTTTCATCAAAGCCCCTCCACCAATTCCCACAGGCCTGTTCGTTATTAGGGCTCCAGCAAAACTAGGACACAGCTGCAGTATCTCCCAGAATCCATTGCAAGTTTAAAAACCTTTTCTTTTCCTTTTTTTGTTGTAAATTACTCAAAAAAAAATCCTTGAAACCATCACATAATTTGTGTGTTGGCATTGTTTACCTCCATGGGGTTGACAGTGATGGTGAGGGCCGAGTCGTCCCAGTCCATCTCGTTCTCCTTGCCGCTCTCCTGGTCTCTCATGGTGCGCTGGTGCGCGGCGCGGATGCGGAACACGCCCAAGATAATCATGAAGACGAGGAAGCTGACGCACACCACGATGACGATGGTGGCGGCGCTGGGAATGACTGCAGGGAGAGAAAAGCCACATCAGAGCTGTGAGTGAGGTTCCCCTTCCCGTATGTCTGGGGGCCCCGGCATCATGGTGAGTCACCACAGATAATAATGAGCTCTTAGTGGGCATGTTTGGCACCTCTGGGTGTGTGTGCATTTCTTTAAATAGCCCTGCAGCACTATACCTCACACTAGTGGCTGTGGTGGCCTTAGTGCTGGGTTGTCAAACTCATTTTAGTTCAGGGGCCAAATACGGACCAGTTTGACCATAAGTGGGCCACAGATTTTAAATTTCAGTGGTAAAAAGCACAAATTCAACATTATTATGCCCTGGTTTGCACTTATGTATCTTCAGATAAATGATACATAAATGATAAAGTATGTGAGTATAGTATGTCAGATTTTTCCTAATTTTGGGAATTTGGTGCTCTAATTTGGCCCCCTGGGCCTTGAGTTTGACACATGTGCCTTAGTGCGTCTGTCAGAGCAGAAGATTACCAAAATAAAAGGTTGTGCTTTGAGCACCACCCATACAGATGTTACAGTGTTTGATCCATGTCCTACTTTCACATGCCTGGTTAGCAAACAGTAATCCATCAGTAGCAATGTCAACTATTACAGATTTTTACATTGATAGCAATAAATCTGTACTTTATTATTATTGAAAAAAAGGGTATTGTTGATTCAGAAAGCTTTATTTTTAATAAAATTGACTGCTGAAAGGTTAAAGCAGCAGATACTTTAGATTAAAGCACTGGTTCCCAACCTTTTTTGAGTCGTGACCCCAATTTGATATCAATAATTTCCTGGTGACCCTAAAGACAGAATTACTTTTTGATCATGTTGTTACTGCATTTTATTATTATTATTATTATTATTATTATTATTATTATTATTATTATTATTAATAACTAGATTTAGATCTGAAAATTGAAATAATTGAATACAGTTGTTTAAGTGTTGTAACAAAAATTTCTATTTAGTATTTTTTTATCTTTTACTAGACATTTCACGCAACCCCATTTAAATTACAGGTGACCCCACATGGGTTACCTACCCTAAACACTGGATTAAAGCATATCAAAGCTGCTGTTTGATTTGATCATTTGTTGGGATGATTATATGAGATTAAATGAGGCAACAGAGATGCTCAGTTGAAAAATAAATTGCAAGGTTTCCTTAGAAACAAAACATTTAAAACAACATTTTACAAAGTCGTTTAAAGGATTTACTATATTCCACAGTTAAATGGAATCTGGAATCAAAGTTGGAGAAATAATGTAAAGACAGTTACATATTTTGGCCCTTCTTCGTCAGTTAATAAGCTTAGTATGAAAATAAAAAGATGAAAACACACTTGCCCGGTGATGACCGAGGCATAGTGCTAGTTTGACATCAGCATAAGTGGCAGAAATATATATATATATACATTTTTTTTACAGCTTTCAAAATATCTTTTTATATTGATGTTTTTACAGCCCTTCATGTGCATTTTTATATATTTTCCATGTGATGTCACTATGTACAGCATTTTGTGCCCCTGGATTTATTTAAGGTGCTTTTTTAAATAAAGTTTGTTTGGTTTGGGGAAAAGCAAATCTAATCGAGCCGTACTCTGAGTTTCCATCCACATTAAATTAATATCTTGTAATCAAATATTGTCAAAGTTTGATATGTTATGATTTCATTTATTCAGACAACTGCAAATCTTCGGTGGATTTTCTGAGGAAAAGTTGTCTGAATAAATGAAACCTTATCATATTATAAAAAAAAAAAAAGGCAAAATGAATCTTGCTGGAACACGCGCACACAAATCTACATCTTCTGCCATTTCCTCCGGTGTCACTTTGTCTTTGTTTACCTATTTGCCCACATCTCCAGCTGTGAAAGTCAGCGTGTCAAGTGAAAGGCTTGAGGTTTGAGTCCTTTTTTTCCTACCTGACGCCTGGTGTGCGTTGACCAGGTTGTGCCCAGTCAGCTCCACAGAGGCATGGTGGACGGGGTTGTTAAAGTTGGGCTGCATCATGGCGTTGGCGTGCTCCACGGGGTTGGCTGTGTGGATCACATTTACCTACAAGGAAGACCACAACATGTGAAACCTCTCCAAATGTTACACACACCACTTAGATTTAGCAAAAGTGCAGCGAGAGCACAACACAAGCAATCCAGATGTGCCACTTGAGTCACAATGAATAGTTGGACATTAGGTCATACTTCCACTTTGAAGTCATTGCTGATGTAGCGACCGTTGAGTTCAGAGCAGACCAGCTTGAACTTTCGGTCAAACAGAGCCTCTGTGTGCCAGTTCTTATAGCGGATCAGGTGCAGGACCTGCTCGTAGTTGGCCATTGTGTTCACACCTGAAACACACACAAAGCACACAACGGTTCACAATGAGTATGTAGTGCGTTCACATTAAATAGTATGGAAAGTATGTAAGAAATACCCAGATGTATCTGAGTATTTGGTAATATCTTGTCACTTTGTGCAATAATTCTGGCTACTCTGTATTCATTACACAATTTAATAAACATGATCAAAAACTAATTCTAGAAAAGAAAATGGCCCTGGTGGCATGGAAATCAGTGATATCAAAATGGGGTAACGACTCCAAAAAGGTTGGGAACCACTGCTTTAAATGTTAGTGTCGATTTCAAAAGTGACTGCAGTTTTTGTGTTGATTCAGAATTTGTCTGAATCGACACACAGAATAAGCAATAAAGAACTATTACTTTTAATCATGTTCTAAAATGACTATAATAATTTTTGTTTCTCCGTGCAGAATCTAAAGTTTGTACCGGTGATGACGAGACCGAGGTTGGAGGAGCTCATCTCTAAGGAGCGCTGCAGCAGCTGAGACATGTCCACCTCCAGGCCCTCGTGTTCCCCGTCCAACTCGTCTCCCACAACAGTCACTTCGCAGGTGTCCAAGTTGTGCATGATCTCCTCCGAAACCACCGTCTCTTGGACTGAGAGAAAGAAAATACAAAAGATATATTAAGTTTACTTCTCCCAATCTGGTTTGCTTCCATGTCTAAATGCCAAGAATAGAATAATAGAAAGTGCCATTTACTATTATTAATTATTATGACATGACCTGTCATTAGCATGAATAAGGTGTCACGAAGGCTGTCATTAAATGTTGTTTGTTACCCTAACCCTAAACCTTCAAAACCCTATCTAACCCCACTAGAGCCCTCCACCTAACCCAAGAAAATGCCAACATAGCTCCAAAGGTGTCATAATTTAGTGAACGACACTTTAAGACAGCCTTCATGACACCTTATTCATGCTAATGACAGATAATGACAGCATAATGTCGCCTTATGTATGAAACTTCAAGTAAAGTGTTGCCAAACAAACAAACTTGGCTTTCTTAACACTGGCTCCCAGTCAGTCTCAGAATAGACTTTAAAGTTCTGCTGCTGGTGTATAAATGTGTGAATGGGTTTGGGTCCAAAATCCATCAGCTGTGAGATGTTAGTCCGGTATGAACCCAGCAGGTCTCTCAGATCTATGGACACAGGTCAGATAGTGGAGCCCAAAGTTCAGAGCAAACATGGTGACGCTGCTTTTAGTTGTTATGCTGCAAAGAAGTGGAACAAACTACCAGCAGTTTTAAAATCAGTCTTTTTCTCTTCTGCCTATGACTGAGGGAGCTTTTTAATCATTTTATTTTTGACCTAACATTTTTATTGTTGATTGATTCATAATACATTTCCCTTGCCTTCTCGTATGTGACTGAGAACAAATGCCAAAATGTTGTTCTTGCTACATCTTACAGGAAGACATTTAAAACCGGTTAAAATGTGGCTCCCAGGGTTGAGTTTTGCCCCCACCTGTAATACTGTGACATCTTTTGTTGTCTATTGGTTGTGTAAGGTGGGTCTGTACACAAATCTCTTTTATCCCTTCTATCCCATATGGCCTGTCGGTAACCACAGGACATGGTACTTCCCTGTATCTGTGTCAGCCTTGCGTGTCTATTGTCTCTCGTCTGCTTAGCTCATAGTCAGACCTGACAGATGGCGTAGCTGATCACTGACCCCTCCCATAAAGTCGTAAACAACTTATCTCTTTCCTCCATCCCTCTCCCTCGCACTGGCTGTCCACTCTCCTTATCCCTCAGTAATCCCAAACATATCCAGCTACTGTAGCCCTCGGCGACTGCACATCCGCTGTGCCTGCAGTCCCGCTCAGTGTTCAACGTAATTCAATCAAAGCATCTGATGGAGCATTACTGAATCACAAATCTTCAGCAACCAAATTACCATGCTTAGATACAGTAGAACTAATATTTCAATGTTAAAACAGGAACAGTTGGGCTGCATCATCTGTAGTCTCACCTGTGGGGTCGTCGTCTGCTCCTTCTGTCGCCTCTGATTCCGTGTCCGCCTCCACCTCGCGTGTGATGGTGCTCACGATGCGGAGCTCCGGGAAGAGCGTCACACCTTCCTGGCTCTCAAATTCGGCGGCGCTGCGGGCAAAGTGGTCGATGCCGCTCAGGCTGATCTTGGGCTCCTCTGGCTGCAGCACCATCACGTAACCTTCAGCGTCGGGCACCATCACGCAGGCGTCCTCGTTAAAGCATCTGCAAGAGATCAACATCAAGTACTGAAAAAGACGTAACGCAAATAAACACTTTGATTAAAAAAATCAATTAAGTACATAAATAATAGATAGAAAAGGTTCACGTCAAAAATTATATTCAATCTTTTATAGGATTTCCATTTTTTTTCCTCTAATTTTCAGAGTATTACAGTGCATACATACATACATACATACATTTCACATCTGTATTTGTTGCTGTACTTCTTGGTCGTAAAACAGTCATAACAAGATTGATCCATTTTATGACAAGATCGCAATATTCCTTTTTTTTTGTCTTTTTCCTTTTTTTTCTTCAAAAAACCAAAATAAGACAAATAAATACACGATAACAATGAAAATAGAATAAAAAAAGTGTTGCCCTTCCGACACTACGGCCAGGCTCACTGTTTTCTATATCTAATGACGGGGACAACCCGTGCTTCTTGTCACTCAGTCTTAATCACAATATTTTTTATCTTATCCATAAAGGAGACCCATTTTGTCCACATCTTTGGAAATGTATCCATTTGTAAATTAAGTGAATAAGTAATTTTTTCCATTTGATATATTTCATTCACTGTGTCTATCCATTCACTTAATGTGGGGGGGAGGGATCAGGACTGATTTCCTTTTCAAGTTAACAAAAAGCTCTGAACATAAATAATCAGTTTCAAATCTGTTCATAACTGTTTCTAATCTAACAATTGGTTCAAAAGGTTGTTTATTTATGTTTAGGCAACAAAACACATGCAGATGTAGAACATTTTCGTATCTCAACTCCTGTTTGTCCTCCTTCTTCCCTGTAACCCATCCCTACATCGCCATTAGTAAGAAGAACGTGTTCTGTTTCATCAACACTTCACTGCTGTCAGATGGAGGATGAGGCGACAACAAACAGACGTCTAGTAGAGAAGACAACATCGGGTATTTTTAGCAGCCGATGCTTACTTGATGTTGGTAGAAACTCGGAGATGCCTGATGCCAGGAGTCGGGAACTGGCGGGAGTTCAAGTAAGAGATGTGCTGCATGACTTTGTCAAAGGCGTCGATGTCGTCTCCCTCCACGGTCAGAGCGGACTGGTTGGGATTGAACTCCACCTGACACAAGGAAACACTACATTATATCCTCACAGTATTAAAAGTACAGTTAAGGTTGAACAGTTGAAGTATTTTTTTATTCTCAAATGGTCAACTGGTGTTCTGACTGTTGGAAGCATGATGAGTTACATCATAAAGTGTCAAATGGGCAAAAGAAAAGCAAAGGTTAGAAGTTATCAAATAAACAGTATATAAATCTTTAACTCGATGCCTGTTTGTCATCAAATGTCCCTGAATGTGTCAGAAAAGAGCTGCTGATCAGGGTTTGGACATCAATGAAAGAGAAGATCCAATGCAATGCCTCTATGGGGGGATTCTGCATCGATTTAAATGACAGCTCATAACCCATTAGAGCCACACAGTGACCTTTGGTAAACATCTTACCACCAACATGCACTGGGGGAAAGGGAGGAAATACAGCAAGTTGACAAATGTGAACTGCACAGGAAAACATGGGGCAAAATGGTGTTTAGATCAAGCAGATCAGTGTCCACCAGGGATTTGTAACCCAACACAAATAATAGTAAGTGGATTTTCACAGTAGATTTTTTTTTCTTTCATAAAAAAAAAAATCTTGTTAGCATCATATAGTATATCTTAAAGTAATCATTTCTGAAAAAAATGTACGTCATGGTAGCATTAAGTGCTACCATGTTTCCTTATAAGATTAAAATTTCAATTTGCAGACACATTTATTAAAAGCAAGTTTCATAGTAATAGCAAAGGTTGGATTTTAAACATTAAAATAAAAGAGGCTATATTTCCAAAACTTTTCCAAAGCAGTTAAATTATTCCATGACTTTTCAAGATTGAAAAATGGTTCTTTTCCAGGAATTCCATGACTGTGGGGACCCTGTATAACTTCATATTATTAAGAATTAATGAATGACTTAGAAAATGAATAGACAGGCAGGAATCAATATGTTTATTCATTAATTATTTTTCTTTTCTTTTTTTTGGGCAGTGTAACAATAACAAAAATGTATATTTCCCCCAAGGATAATTTTTTTATTAACTTTTTACCATGTCTGTATATGTCATCATAGCTTTCACGTGCTGTTGAAAAAAATGTCAGAACGACTGACAGGTCTGACATTTTTTAACAATGACTCATATATTGTTTCTACATTTGTATGATTCAGCTTTTGTTTTTGGATAAGGAAAACAAAAAAATTAAAATCGTAATACTTGTAAAATCTCAATGAATCAGAATCGCTATAATACCTGCACTGCTTGTATATATGTTAATATTTATATTCATCCTTCATATTTATTGTTATTAATATTGTTATGCTGTTTCTGATTTGTTTTTTCACCCCATCCACCAAATAAAATTCCTTGTATTGTCTAAAAACTCTACTTTGCAATAAAACTGATGCTGATTTTAATATCAAATCGACACCCAAGTATCAAGAAAAAAAGCATATTATTCCAGCTCTACAAAATGACAACATTTCTGCAAAACTAAACTCAAGACTAAAACCAGGACATACTGTGCTTCTTATATCTCAAGATACTTTAGTACAAAATAAATAAATTGTCTGACGGTACTGAAAGTTACACAATAACAAAGCTTTCGTTTCCCCCCTAACTGTTTTCTTCCATCCCCAATCCTTTCAACCCAGAAAACTGAAATCTTTTATTTGAGCTCAAAAGCATTGTGCACTGGCCCATTTAGGATGGAATCCTGGCCTCAGTGCATGTTTTATATCCTCACCTTGACGGCTGAGGCGACCTCCTCAGGCAGCTGCACATCCAGCCCCTCCTTGCAGGTGTACAGACAGTCGATCACCTTTTTGTTCTCCAGCTTGCCGGAGCGAATAATCAACCCAGCGAGGTTACCGCGGAAAAACTGGGACATTCGAGCGTTTCCCCCTGGCCGCGTCAAGGTATAAAACAGGAACACATGCACAAAAACACACAGTTACTTTAGTGTAGAGAACAACGAGTGCCTATTTCCCAGCCTGAAGACTAAAGCGTGCTGTCTCATGTGTGCAAAAGCTGGCGTGAATAAACCTCATGCAAGTTAGTATATGTACACTTGTGAGGTCTGAGGCTGAGAAAATAAGACACGTAAATGATAGATGAAGGAGTTAAGAACATGCAACATCCACGGTGATGGGATGGATTGCAGCCTTACTGACAAAATGAAACGTCAACAGAATGAAATACCAAGCTCAAACAAGAAACCCATTTTCACAAAACAATGAATAAAGGTGGCAGCAAAATACTAAAAACACATAAAACAAAGAGAAAAGACGATATTTTTGACACTGTTCCTTGTTCAGAAAAATGAGCTTTTTGTAAAACAAGATCATAATAAGTGCAGGTCTGCACCACTGCAGAGACACATCAACTCAACATTTCAAGGTCACATAGCAATCCAGTGAGTGTGTATGGGTTATGTGGGGGTGTGTGTGCACTTTTCTTTTTTTATCTATTCTCCCTCCAAGGCCACGTTCTGTAAAAATAAAAGCCAGCTAGCCAAAATCCTGCAGCCAGGTCAGAGTTTTGTGCTTAATATGGATCCACTTTGGCCGTGCTGCTGAATCAGGTTGTGGGCAGAATAGAATCAATGCCTTGCTGCACTGCTTGGAGCAAACAGAGTGGGTAAACAAACACAACAGCAAAGACAAACAGGTGTTCTTAAATCACACCAATGCTCGTCACTGATGCCTCATGCTGCAAAGAATGAACAAATAAAAATCTGTGTCTAGAATGCATAAAAAAGCATTCCAGTCTCAATGGAATGCGGATGCAGTTAGAGGTGGTGGGACAGTTAAGGACACATGGGTTTGTTTGAGGATAGAAGGAAAGACTTGAGCAACCTGAGCTGGACTCTGAGACTGTCTCAGTGTCATTGTCATGTCCTGAGTTTTCTGTAAAGGGCAGAACAAGAAGAGCATGGACAGGAAAAGGCAAAAGTTGAGAAACCGCAGGATAGACCAAGAAGCTGGATTTAAAGACAGTGAAAGGTCAAGTGGTCTAAGGGAAAAAAAACCTTGCAATCATGTACAATATTTTACACCACATTTCAACATTTAGCACATCCTAATATCTCAAACACATGTGATATCAATTAAACAAAGGTATCCCTCAGTGACTGATGTTTTTGGTGTTTCGGTTTTCCGCCTTGGTTTTCTCATTTTCGGTTTCGGCCAAAATTTAAATTTTGGTGCATCGCAACAACACACCCTAACCAGCATACAGCCTTTTGTCTCTGTGTCTTACTGTGTTTCTGCTTAAGACCAAACATACATACAGCAAAACGACATCCATCTTGTTTTTTGTCTTTTAAATGTAGGTAATGCTGCACGGGCTTCATTATAAAAAAGAAAAAAAGAAAAACATTCATCTGAATAATGAATTTCTTTCTTCTTCGGTCTGACCTTTTCTTGGCACTTTTTTCCCCAGTAGAATGGATGCTACTCTTTAATCACTTCATTCTCCATAATTCATAGTTTTGCATTTTTTATAGTCTTCATATGCTCCCATTAGTTACACCACCAGTATATCTGCCATATGATTTCACAATAGTACTGTACAGTGGTTATTAATGTAAAATATTTCAAATTATTTAGAAAAACATTCACAAAGTAAATAAATCAGTTACTGTAATGTCGTGAGGCTCTCTAACCTTGCCAGCAGGCCCCGATGGTGAGCTGAGTTTCTATCTTGGTGGGGTGCAGGGGGTAATCCTCTGTTACCAGGAATGGCTCAAAGGTCGTCCCATCCACAAACAGGGAAACGGTAGGGAACTCCACATTTAGCACATAGTGATGCCACTCCTTGTCACACACCTGCGAATATCCCACAACAGAGGAAAAATCATGATTCAGAGGCTGTAGGTTCCCATTTCAACACAATGCTTGTTTTTTCTAGTTGGCTGACCTGGTCGAGCTTCCAGTGAAACTCTGCTGGTTTGTAGGTTTCTGCCTCGGATGGATCCTGACGCAGGAGGAGAATCAGCCGGCAGTTGTGGACGTAGAGTGAGTAGTGGTGTCTGTTCATGTCTGTAGGATGGAGAAGAGGTCAAATACGTCTGACTACACAAGTAGGACACCTCGCGATCACGTTTGATTTCTACACCAAATAAAAGTGTTTTTTTCTTTAGATCTGGGTGTAGTTCTCTGACTCTTTGCTTTTAATCAGGTCTGTGAGTTTGCATAAAGCTGTGCATCCCACATTATTCTATATCTTACACACTCAAGATATGGTTCACTGTACAGTTACAATTTTCATGAATTATACCAAAATTATTGTTTTGGGGATAGAATGCGCAACAACAAAAACAAAAACACCAGAAACGAGTTTGCTTCACCCTCTGTTTAAACTGCTTTGACGATTTATATTCAGGCAGTTAGTTAAAAAAAAACAACCCAAATTGTTAGTTTTATGGAGTTATTACAAAATAAAGCTTAACTTTGTTGTGTTTTTTATAATGTTATAGCTTAACTTGTATTGTAGTTTTTATACTATGCATTGTAAAGTGACCTTAGGTGAACTGAAAGGCGCTGGTTTTCAAATAAAATGTATTATTATTATTAGTATTGTTATTATTAAAGTGGCGTGTAACTGTTACTGTACATGTGCAACTGTGGTGGGGTGTTTGTGGGTGTGGTGTTTTTCATTAAGGGATACAACAAGTAATACAATAGCAAACAATTCACAATTAACGCAGTAAATGCAATATTATATCATGTGCCTTTTTGGCTTTAATGAATCAGAATACATTGCAAATATCTTCTGATGACCTCAGACTAAACAATACAAATAGGTTTTCTTATTAAATTAAGGATTATGAGGCTTTAAGCTTCCAATTACTAAAATATTTATAGTATACACGTTGATGCCTTTACTTTCATAAAATACAGTGTTAGAAAACCACTGCCTGCAAATGAGGATGGCACAAATTCAATTATGTTAAAATGCACACCTTTGTCTTTAATCTTATTAGGTATTATTGATTAGAGGTGTAACGATCTATCAATCTCAATCAATAAATTGATTGGTAAAGCAACAATCCAATTAAATCAATTGAAACTCATACGATCAACATCGTCAGTAAAACACAGCACAAGTCTTTTTCTCTTTTTGTTAAAAACAACAAATTTCCTTTAAACGTCTGATACGTTTCAAAACATTGAAAATGCTTGGTATTTTTTCTCGCTTTAGGTAAAATGTACCTTATTGTGTTAAATGGTTTATATATTTTCATAAATCTATCAAAGGGCCCTGAATCGAATCGAAATTGTATCGTGGTAAACTTTGTGATATCGGCAAATATCGTACCGTTGTCCCAAGAATCGATATCCTATCGTATTGTCATGAAACTGGCAATTAAATTCCTACTGATGATGTTGAATTAAATATGTGTAATAATACATAAGGATAGATGATACTTTGCTTTTTTTAAAGGCATAAAAGATGCATTGAAAAAAACGGGATTAATGTTTGCACGATGCTGACGAGAGTGGGGAGGGGGGTCATGAATAATGTGGAGATCATGACTATAGGAGCTTCCTGTGCAGGGTGCAGCCGTTCTGATGTAATCCTACTTATATAAGCAGTCCAACAGAAGCTGATGAGCATCCTCCCCCTCAGTGGCCTCAGCAGAGACTTTACTGTCAATAAGATCAAGGACTTTCTGACCACATGTAAAATGTACAACTATGGACTAATATGGAGAGGATGTGAGTGTGCAGCAGAGGAGAGACATGTTTCCTTGCTCCAGACAGCAAAACTCAGGAATAAAAACCAAAGCTAAAACCCACTCTAATCAAAAGAAAAATGTTTTGACCCAATTGGGAGATATTTTAACTTGCTAAAAACATTAATTCCAGCAACATTATTTTTGTCTTTGATCACTTGACACTTGATCACTTGTTTCCTTTGGAGTTTCCTTGACTTCCATGTAGCGATTCCAGCAAGTTTATTTTTGTCTTCTGATTAATAGTATGTTATGGTACCATTTATTCAGACAACTGTTACTTAGGAAAGTTCCTTACTACACGGAAGTCAATAAAAATTCAAAGGAAACAACACAGCAATCTGTAGACGGCTCTAACGAAGACATGTCAGGAGATCAAAGAGGATTTCCCAAGTAATAGTTGTCTGAATAAATGAAACCCTAATATACTAAAAACATCAGTATTCAATCTTATTTTTCCAAATATATTGATTTTCTTCCCCAGTATTTCTTGTTTTGAGTTTAAAAAAAATTCCAACAAAAATCTAGTTTGCCTTAGGCCTCAGATGTAGACAGTGTAGTTATGATTTCAAAGTCTGATCCAAGTCATTTGACTAATTCACAGATGTATTTTGAGGCATAATTTGCCAGAAACAATTAGAAATCCAGTTCCCTCCTGTTGTCTGGAAACAGCTGGAAACAAGCCTGCAACTGTTTGGTCGTGATGGTGACAATCTGGGATGGCTTGCACCAAACTTAACAAAGTACTACACCCGGCCACATGTTGAGGCTGCGTTAGTAACTTTGACAACTGGGTGCACCTATTAAAGTCTTATTCTGGATGGATTCGTTACCATGAGCCCAGAATTAAACTAACCACTTATCATTAAAGCTTAAGCCTTTACAGGAATCTTTATTTCTAAGTAGTTTTTTTATTTCACTTACCTCTTTTGTCAGAGTTACAGAGTATAGTCTCCTTCTCGTGAGCCCCGGGTCCATGCCTCATCCACACAGAAACAGTGAAGGGCTCCTTCAAGCTGGTGCTCACCATCCCATCAGGAACCTTGATGGACTGAGTACCATTGAACTCGAACACCTGGTCGCTGTCGTGGCCGTTGTCAGTGGGAAGTCCCAGCGTCCAGTTGGCAGAGCTACTGGGAGCTGGAAGGAGCTCCACGGTGCCAGTGCTGGCACCTGAACAAAAAGACAGTGCAGACATTAACAGGGTCACAGTGTGATTGGTTGAAGATCCACTCTTGTTTGTAGATATCACACTGCAACCTACCACAAAGCTTGTGCAGTGACTTCTCAGAGTAGGTGTCACGGTCACAGCCTTTTCCAATGTGGTTGGTTTCTAGCTCAATGGTGGCTTGGATGGAGGTGATTGGTTCATCGCAGGTCTCCAAATGCATGCTGGGAAATAGAGCCAGGCTACCTGTACCAGGCTCATATTCAATCCTCTTATTGAAGCCTAAAATGTGACACAAATGAAAACAAGCTGTAAATACAGAAAACTCTCAGTATGTTTGGTGAGTTTCTTCAACTGTAACTTCGTATTATACAGTCACAACAACATGTTATGTGGAAAGCACCAGTGAACACACACACACACACACACACCTGACCTGCAATCGATAACCTACAATGAGTGTAACTTTGGTACCTTGCCAGCTGGGTTTACAGGTGGGCTTCACACTGATCTTGACGAGCACGTCTTCAGAAGCACGGTTCTTCCCACAGTCGTAGGCCGTCACAGTCAACTTGTACATGCGCTCTTTGCCATAGCTGAGCTTCTCTGTGTTTTTGATGAAGCCTGAGATGAGGGTAAAAAAAAAGTGAATATAAGTAACTAAGCTGTTTGTTACAAAATATCAGGGGTCACCAACACAGTGCCCGCTGGCACCAGGTAGCCCACATGGACCATGTGGGGTGCCCTCAGGAGCTAGTCACCAATGAGCTCCATTTATAATCGGATTTATTTTCCAGGATTCAAACTCACAAAGACATACATATGACAGATAGTTAGTACTTAGTAAAGTTTAATACTGCTGATAAAGTTTTCGCATTAAATTAAACATCATTTAATGTTTATTTTCACTGAAACACTGTGACAAATGTTTTTTAGGTGTTGCAGATCTGGTGTATGATATATGTAATGTAACATTTTCTATAAATTTTAATAAAAACGAAACAATTGCATTAATTAAGGGAAATAAAGTGTTTCACGTTGATGTGTCAACATCTCCTACCTTTTTAAGTACCTGCTAGCCTTCCTTATTATCTTATCCTCTATTTTACTGTAAAACAGTGCAAATGCAGTATTTACAAAGTGTTTTTTTTAACTGGTAGTCCTTCGGACTATATAGTACCTATGAAGTAGCTCACAGTTGCAGAAAGGTGGTGACCCCTGCAATATACATTGTTTATTGTCAACATTGCAGCTGAGTTAATAATGACCCACCACAGTGAGTCACACAAAGCTTTCAATCAGGAAGTATTTTAAAGAAAACGACCATGATAAATAAGCTCTTTGATCAAGATATAGTGTAAGATCAAGGCAGTGAGATCAAATCTAAGATTTCAGTTAGCATTCTGTATGAACAGTCACTTTTGACCAATTAGTCACCATTCATATTCACATGATCTTGACAGAATATAAGCAGAATCCTCACATCTGCCACCCTCAGAATTGGATGGTAACTCGGCTTTGTCTTAATCAGTAATACAGGTAAAGCACTGTAATGTGTATCCGTGTGAGCCACCGACAGCTTTTCACAGCACACACACTAGGCTGTAGGCTCTTACCATCTTTGTCGACGGTAAAGGGCACGTCAGGTGTCACAATCTCATAGTTGCAGATCTGGCTGAACTGGAAGGAGCAGTCAGCGTCCACCGCCTCCACTTTCAGGATACTGTCATACTTCTTTCCCTCAATGACAGTGGCTTTGTAGGACTTCTCCTTGAACACGGGGGAGTATTCATTGATGTCGTTGACTTGAATGTGAACAGTAGCCCTGAATGGAACAACAGAATACTCACTGAAAACAGGGGTTGGTATGCATTTTCAAAATTATGAATTTCAAGTGAGCTGTAGTAGTTGATAGCCTGTGAGTACCACTTGCACAACACCACCGCCAACTCTATGTGAAAGCATTCTGCAAGGTAGCCTCTATGATGCTGCCGTGACTAACTTTACAACAGACTAATTTAAGTTGTAAAAAATGATTCAAAAACCAATAAACATAAGCTTGTTTGATATCAAATCAATGTGCTTACATCGTTGTTACTTGCAGTAATAAAAGCTGAAACTTTTTTTAATGCTGCAGTGGAGCTGCACTCACAGCAGGGTTGAGGTCAATTATAATTGTAATCGCGTAACTGATAATTAATTACAATTATGGTGTAATTATAATTGTTTTTTAAAAATCTGTTGCTGTTGCAATCAAAATTTAATTGTAATTGAGTTCAGATAATTTACTGGGTAATTGTAATTGCCATGAAAATTTGATAAAAATTGTCAATTATAATGTAACGCAAAACTGGGGAAGACTTCCAAGTACAGTTCTACACATATGTAGTTAACAATTATTAAAACGTTTTATATCAAGCTTTCCCACATTTTACTATTTAAAAAAATGTTAAAACTTATATTTTCATTGATTAGGTAGCCTATTTCCAATAGATAGGAAAGAAAATAGATGATAGATATTGGCTTTAAGTGTATTTTATAGTTGATTTAGGACCCATTTTCATAAGAGATGCTAACAAAAAGCTAACACAAGAGGAAGGTTAGGAAGCTTTTATTAGGTTATTTATTTCAGGCTCAGTAATTGTGATTAATCGTAATTGAACTTTAGTAATTGAGAAAGTAATTGTAATTGACTATGAGGTTAAAAACATATTGTAATTGAATTGTAATTGGAAAAAATACTGGCAACTATAATTGTAATTGAACATGGGCAATCAAAAACGTAATTGTAACTGAAAAATGTAATTGACCCCAACCCTGACAGACAGTCACACTCACTTGTGGGACTTCTTCATGTTGGTTCCGTCAGGACCCTCCCCACAGTCGTAGGCTTGGATGGTGAAGGTGTGCTCCTTCTGCTGCTCACAGTCCAGTTTGTCCTTGACCCTGATTACGCCCTCGCCAGTGGACTTGTCCAGGACCACGGCCTCAAAGGGGACATTCTGCCCGTGGATCCTGAAGCCGCAAATCTCACCTGAACACGTTGACAGCCAAAAGAGAGTTTAAATGACAGTGAAAAGTCAATTCAAACTTCAAAACAAAAAGGCTTAGCACAAATCCAAGCAATTAGATTTAAAAAAATCACACTGAATCAGCCACAGGTTTTTGGAAGCCAGGGAGTGGTTGATTGGGGTGTGTGGTGTCCCAGATGCACTGTAACATGGGTGAGTAGTTTGGGAGGGAGTTGGGAGAGGTGGAGGGTTTTAACTATCCATACATTGTGTGTTTTTCAAGCCACTTGAAAATATTGCATTCAGCCATGCAGGCATAAACGTAAAATTTGTGGACAGGCATTTCACAGGAGCACTTAAGGTTTTTATAGATATAACCAAGATGAAACCAAGCTTTAACACGTTAGCAGATGAGGTGCATTTTATTTACTAAGCTAAACTAATTAACGTTAAAAAGCTTAATAAAACTCAGAATTGTGATCCCAGCAATTAAAAAATTGACTAACATTTCTGTGTGAAAAAAAAATCCCCAACACTCCAAAAATGTTCTTTCTTCAATTATTTAAGTCTTCCTGTGTAATTTGTGCCTTTCACCCAAAGCTACTGCAAAACCAATCAACAAAAATCATAAAGTAATTGCGAACCCAACCAGTAGAGGAGCAGTCTTCAAAAAAAAAAAAAAACAAAGTTCTGGATGAGAACTGGGGTTAGAAATATCGACTTGCTTGACATCCACACCGAATGATATCTGCAGCCATGCTAATGGTAGAGATTAGTGACAGTGAAATAACTCAGGCTTTCCACTGAGGCAGAGATGCAAGAACATTGCAGCGGAGAGAGTTTGCATTTTTTTAACAATCTCAGCAATCGGATCTGAAGATTTAAAACTCAGAGAAAACCTCAGGAGTTGCAGCAGGAATCTTCTAACATCCTGAAAAGCACTTGTATTCTTAAAAAAGTATTTTAATACAAGTTTGGTGTAAATTTACATGCCAATTGTCACTAGGATATTTTTTTTTATTGAATATATAAAAATAGTTTGAAATGCAAATAGTGTTAAACAACATTGCAGCAAAGTGACTGAGAACTCCTGCACTTAGGAAGCCTCCTATTCCCTGGTGAAAGCTGAAAAACTGTTAGGGTCTGCAAACTGCAATGGATGTCTCATGCACAGATATTTCTAGATACAACTCAGCCCCACATCACACTTTTCATCCAGCTGTTGGAAGTCCAAAAAACTCATGGGTGAAGAAAACGTAAGGTTGAGAAAAATCAAAAGGAAAAATTAGGGGAAATGGATAGGAGGTTTTGTGAAAAAGTGCGGAAATTATTATTTTTTTTCACTGATTTGTTTTTTGAGTTAGTGGGTTAATAATAATAAACAAAAATAAAAGCACACAAGGCAGAAGAAAGAGTCCAAGATCACCTTCTTCAGTGAGGGTCACCTCAAAACTCTCTACAAGGAAGGGAGAGAAGATGAACCCAGATCAGCCTGAAGAATAGTTAGAAGCTCAGAGACAGAAGACATTGGACAGGAAGAAAACACGCTGACTAATAACCTGCTTTTATAATCATCAGAGCAGCTGGAAGATATCAGAGAATAAGACTAAAACATTTCAGAAGCAGTTTTATTGACTCTACGAAATAAGCTAAACAACGTGTACCGAAAGATCGTGGTGAGCGTTAGAAATGTAGTGCCTCCGATTTTCCGTGATTATGGAAAACGGATGGAAAAAAACTGAATTTGCGTTCTGGAAAGGAAAAATGAACAGGATACGGAAAAAGCAATGGAAACAATTTTTCTCTTATTTTGTCTTTATTTAAAATCAGGCTCCAACATGTCACAGAAAAGCCTCACATGCATGTTTTGGAACAATATCATCCATTTACACGCTATTTTTTACCGGAAAATGGGTAATTGAAAGTCTGTAAGTGTGACAGACGAACAAATATGTCTAATTCTATACTCATAATCCTGTGTAACATTCGTCTAGTGATTGTGTTATCCTGTGTTCAAAAATAAATGCAGATCTTCATCCGAAGTGTGTTTTTTATATGTTGTGATAAACAAGCGGTTCAGATTATTGTGACTTAATTAAAATCAAAACGTGAGATTGATTCGCCAGTTGGCGGTAATTAAAAGTCTCACAAGTAATGTTTTGGGAACATATGATGTATTTCCATGTTATCTTTACTGTTAAATGAGTTGCTGAGGGTCAAAAGTGCAAACGGACATTGTAGATCTCTTGCGACGTAATCTTGGGTGATTCATAACTGTAGTTGAGTATATTAAATCTACTTAGCATTTTGGTACTGTTTCTGGAGGTTTTATAGCCGGTAAAATCATCTAAATAGTGATGGACAATGAAACGGAAAGAGTACTGGGTGAAATGACACGGACATGAAGTGGAAATGTGTATACTCGGAAATCAAATTGGGCAAAATTTGAAACGGAAAATCAGAGGCCCAGCAATAGTAACTCTAAGACGAGAGCATAAAGAAATCTTGCAAGTACTGAGCAATTTGATTTTTCCTGTTAAGCTGATGGTTTTCAAACTTCTACCCAGTCGTTTAGTGACTGTCTCTTTGTCTTACCTGCTAAATAGTTAAAAATGGATTTCCTATTATAGGAAGTTAGTGGGTGTGACCAGTGGCTGGATTTCACATTAAAGGTTAAGGCTTGCTCTCATTCAGCACGAGTTATAGCCTCTGAGTTCATCACAGCTCTAATGAATGACCAGGTCACACCAGGGTTGTTAAATTCCTGAAATTTTCATTTAGGTCACCGGCCTGGCAGCTCGCCTTAGGTCAACTAAGGCACTCTGAACACAAACTGAGCCAAACCAAGGTGATAAAATTATCAGCTGTCCTCTGCTCATTCGGACCAGTGTAAAAGCACCATTAGATAGACGCTGTGTTCTGGTCGGTTTCACACAAATCCGTTTCCCATTCTCATAGTTTAGCTACTAGCTCTGTAATCTTAGAAAGCTCCTTAGTTATCCATTCTTACAGGAGGTGTTATCTGTTTACACTTTCCATATCCATGTTACATGAACATTTTGTAACATCCAATGTGTATAATGTCCAGAGATTCCCGCCTTCGGCATTTCACCAGATTGTAACTAACAACTCTGTGAATTTATTGCCTTCTCTTGAAGGAAAACCTTAAAGACAAAACTGTTTTGACTGAAGACCTTTGTTTTCTGCAATCGGGGATGCTTAGTACATTTTTTTTGGCCGCATTGATAAAAAGAACTTTAGTACATTGTTGGTGTGTAGAAAAAGAAAGTTAAAGAATGAGAAGTCCTGCCTCACTCTTCCACCTACAGACAAGGAGTCTTGACTTACTCTGCCCATGGATGCTACATGCACTGACAGCCTTTTACAGCAAACTGCAATAATAATTTAAATATCCCATCTTTCGCTTGATTAAGTAATCAAGATTAAGTACAAATGTCTTATTTCTCACATAAGCTCTTCTCTTATTCTGTTAAGATTTAAAAAAACAGAACTAGAAGGTCTTTTATTTCGCACTTGTCTTGAAACACAGTCATCCATAAACCCCAATTACAATTTAAATCTTTGGTTTTGTCTATATATCACAGAAACATGTGTGAACCCAGTGTACCAGCAATTGAATATACAAAAGTACTGGTAGTAGGACTCCTCCTGGCTCGTGGTAGAGATCCATTTATTCGTACTAATCTGAGGGAAGCTGTGACTAGGCTCCTAAATGGCCTTAGGGCCAGCTTTACAGTGAGCCCTGATTGCTGGCACAGATGGAGCGACATGAAGGAGGCTGGCATGACACAGCGAGTCACCCATGCTGCCACGTGAAGCCTGCCCGCTTCCCCCGTGTCTCTGGGAGAGAGTTCACAGGATCAGTATGTTCGCAAAAACCCTGCTTATCAAAAGAGGGAGCCCCAGCAACAAGGTTGGGGAACCAAGCCCTTTATTCGTGACTAATTTACCGTGAAAAGACACAAACATCCAGCAGAGAATGGCTGACTACTGTGGCACATTTTGATTCCATCTAAAAACAGCTAAACCAATCAACTATAGAGAATGATCAAATCTCACGCAACTTTTGTGTGAATCCCTGACATCAGGGGTGAAGCAGCAATTTTAAAAGTGAGGGTGTTCTAAGAGTAGGGCAACCGTCTCGACTCCCAATTTAGTTTATGAAATTAATTTACTAAAACCACGATAAAGCTGTTTTTAAGTCAGTGATACTCAACATGTGGCTCTTTATGTCTTAAATTTAGTTTTCCCCAGAAAACCTTAAAAGGGGAAACTTTTTAACCCCTTTTACCCTTTTTGGTGGCCATTTTTCCCCCTTTCCAAAAAATGTGACACTTTTTTGTAGGCTTAACACAATCAGGATTTTCAGGCCGATCACAGATCAGTGACAAAAAAACAATCACAGATCCGATCATATGAATTCAGGTTGTTTTTTCTTTGGTACTACCTGATACAGATTTACGGAAAATCAAATGGTACCATGTTTCGGGACCTAAACGCAGCCTTGTGACTGTGAGGGAGTGGAAGAGTTGAAGAATTTCCATGCAGGACCTGAACATAACATCTGTTGTCTGTGTGTGTGTGTCCCTTTAACTACGTGAATGTGCTAGTCGCTTGACCAGTGTGCGGAGTGAGGGAGCGTGTGAGACCGGAGCAAAATGATTATCAGCTGTATGCCATTTTTAGTGATTGGCAAAACCAGAGTCCCATGCTCAGTGACTGCTGGGAGGGGGAGTTAACCCTAAAGCTGAGGATAGCTTCGCCCCCCGGAGCAAAGTTAGACTCCCATGTGTACAGCGGAGGTGAGAAGCGCAACGATCTGCTCGAGGACTCTCCCTTTTAACACACACACACACACACACACACACACACACACTGTCCCCGCTTTCAGAGCAAGTAGACTGGGGAAGAAGTCCGGTGCTCAGTCGCTTCGCACCAACTGAAAGACAATTTTTCGTTCGCTCATAGGTTTTCAGCTTTGTGTGTATATGTGAGAGAAATAAAGCCATGTCACGTAAACAAACAACTCTTCGGTGTAAATAAGAAGGACAAAAAAGTTTCATCACAACAATGACGACGTTACAGCCGATCACATTAATTGCATAAAATGAAAAACATTGGTCAATCCAATATAGTCAATCAGATATAAAGCCTACTTTTTTTGTTTTTTCAGATTTTAGCTTCCTTTTGCCAATAAAATCCCTCTTTCCCTATTTTGTCCATTTTTGCAAGTTCTTATTGACACTTTTATCCAATTTTTGTCAATTCTTTCACCATTTTTTTGCCACTTTTCATCCAAATAATCAACCTTTTGCCCATTAAATAATACTTGCTTTCTTTCCCCCCTACATTATGCTTGTTTTTGTTCCACATTTTTGCCTTTTTCACTACTGTTTGCCACAGTTTGCTCATTTAACTTTTGCCATTACATACCACCTGTTTCCTCATTTTTTTGTCAATTTTGTTGCTACTCTTGACAGCTTTTGACCCATTTTAGTCACTTTTTACTCTTTTCTGTTTTTGCCTTTTTTGGACCATTTTTTGTCACAACTCTTTTTGAACAGTTTCGTCAAATGGCTGGCTGTGATTGGCTTGATCAATGTTCAATCAATCTAACCTTACCAATACGTTTTCAACAATGAATCCCTCTATAAAAAGTGAGGAGGATGAATTTTTGTTTTTATGACAGTGCGGGTGTCATATCCCCATGGGTGAGATGCGCCTGTCTGGCATCTCCTCAGGCTGGCATGTGGACTTTAAAGCCTTGTCCTCTAAATCAAGAGTAATCTGATCTTAAAACGGTCATAAAGTAGCGTGAGTGGACTAAGTGGCAAGCAAGTAGCAGACAAAAGATCCCAGGGTTCATGTGATGCGAAGTCCAGTAAAATTGTTTCCAGTTCTTTGAATTCTGGTATATCGTCTCCGTTTTGCAAATGGAAAAAAACATGGAAATTGTTTTTGACCAAAACATCTGAAAATGTCAAAATGTTGTTAAAAGATCAGTGTGGAGAGTGAAGATGTCAAAGGGTGAAATAATGAGAAGATTAGAGGCTGCATTAAATGTAAAGTCTCCATTGAGCTCAAGCATTGGAGTTTACTGTATATGAAGTGTCCATCATGCTGTACTTCTCACCTGCGTAGCGCAGAGGAGCATCTTTATCCAGAGCAATCAAAGGAGGGTCCAGAAGAACTTTGTTGTCGTTCTCTGTCACGATCCCGTGGTATGTCGTCTCGATCCATGGTTTGTGCTTGTTGACTGCAAGAGAGATGATAAATTAGTGTATAAATAAATACCAGACCTTTCTAGACTTGATTAGAAATGCATTGCCAAGTATTTGTTTTGCCTATGGCTTTTTCAGCTTTAACAAGGTAACTTAGTTTTTCTATTGAGTGTCAAAATGGGATCTGAAGACAAAGGCTATACGTTCACACTGCAGGCAAATGCAACCCAAATCCGATCTTTTTGCCAACATGCGACCTCTATTCGAAATGTTGAAGACAGTCTGAACAGCATAATTCCGATTTTTTCAAATTTATACCCAGGTCACTTTAATATGTGGTCCTAAATCCAATACATATCTGATTTTTTGCAATGTGACTGCGCTTTCTATCCGACTCCTACGTTATCACCATGCGAAACCAAACAGTCTGTTGTAAAGATGTAGCAGCCATCCCTGCAAATGGCAAGAACAATAAACCTGGTTCTCTTCTTTTTCACTCTCCTTAAAGTTATGAAGTGTTGACTTCTGTTGGGAAAAAAAATTCTCAGCGTGACACACAGTCCTATAAAGGACACCTCCATATTTATTTTCGTAAACACCGTATGTGCCTACGGGGTCATGGGTCACCTTAGGACCTCTTTTGCGCATGTGCGTCACTTCAGGGTTGCATTCTGTTCATACTCCAAACTGATTGAAGAGACACGTTGAATATGTAATATGAATGATCACACAAAATAATAAAATTATCCTAATTGTGCATTATGACTTGCAGTGTGAACGTAGTATAAGATGAGGGTTGATTATAGCAATTTCTAACAGAATGGCGGTTTGCTAACTTGACTGCATGAGCTTAATATAAATCTTGACAAAGCAACTCTTAATCTTAATATTGCACGATTTAAGTTATACTGTATATAACTCACTCGGCACAATGCCAAAGTTTGGGACGTGAACATCACTAAATGCAGATGTTCACAGTAATAGCAACAATTATTACTTTACTTGGAATTAATATTAAATACTAATCAATTAATCTAAAGTATTTTCGTAATATTTGTAGGAAAACACTGAAGATGTGGACATAAGTCTGGACACCTGGACACACACACAATTTTCAAAGACCAAAAAAACATTTATTATGGTAACGTTTTTGGGGGGTGTTCTGTTGTCCATCTGGTGAACATGTAACCAGGACTACTGAATAATCAATAGAACTTAAAATGATTCAAAATATGGAAGCTTGAACATCAATGGTTTTTGTGGTGTAATCAATTCAAAATGCTAAAAGTTCTTGTCCTTCATCGACTTATAAATGCAACAAAATGGTGCAACTTTTTGAACTCGCAGTATCTTCTTCCCCCCATTAAATGAATTTTTAATGAGGCCGTGGATGCTTTTATTACTATTTTTAGAACAGCAAACAAAATGTCATCCAACAAAACCAGGCAGCCGTGAGCTATTAAAAAGAGAAATGTGCATTTCCGAGAAGTCGATGCAAAATTATACCATCTAGGATAACAATTCCATTGCATTTATTCAACATTACAATTGGGTGTTGTTTTTTTTATTGGAAAATAAAGTTCAAGGTGATTTTATGAAAGTGCTCCTTGGTGCGTAAGTGTTTAAATCCCACTTGATTTGAATATTTTGAGAGAAATGCAGACTCCGGCTGTTATCTTTAGAGTAGTTTTTGATTCAGTAGTTGAGGCTGTGTGCAGCTCAGTGTGCTGACTGTCCTGAGAAAAAACCCAGCTGTACATAGAGCTCAGCTAAAGAAAGCTGATGCAGAAAAAGCAGCAGTGAGTGATGTATTTACATCAGTCAGGTAAACAGCAGTGGTGTATATGAGAGCTTTTACAACATGTGCTTACTCTATGATGCAAGAAGAGAATCACATTCCTGTGCTACATAACTGCAAAAGCAATGTTAACTGTCTGACAAAAAAACGCTTTGAGGGATGGTTGGAAAGTGTGAGGTAATGGGAACAGACAGGGCACAAAAAAACAATTCTCATATCAAAAAATGGCTTATTTGTTGAGTTTGGGAAATAGTATTGCCTTAAGAGAGTTCAAAAATAGTTTGTGAGTTAATTTTAATGAGGAAAAAAATGTATCATCTGGGCATTTTAAAAGATAAGGAACATGCTGAAAGCGTAACCATGGCTTAGAGATGGTAGACTCTGGGTCGTCTTCAAATCAACGGATTGTTGATTTGGTTCCTGGTAATGAGATTATAGCTGCTTAACGACCGACAGTTTTTGGCACTTGGAGTGTAGGAAAATGATTAGCCTGGGGCAAAAATCTGAGTCAGGTCCTGCTTGTGTCTGCGCTCATGTGTACACGTTAGCTGTGCGCTAAGAAACAGCACTTTAAAAAAAATCACTATCAAAGCGTTTAAAATGCTTAAAGAAGCTTCAGCTCACATTCGTAAAAATGTGAATGAATGAATAAATGACATAATGCATTTCCCAAAGAGAATGAAGTTGAGGATGCAAAAGCTGAATCCCTCTCAGTCGGAATCACCCCTCAGAGTCAGTGTAAGCCCTCAGAGGCTGGAGGCTAGCTGCTTTTTATGTTCTGGTCTTTCATTTCTATGTTGTTCGGTTTCAAGTGTACGAAAATATCCTATGACAGGACACTAACCGTAAATTGTGTTATTGGAGGACAAGCATCTCATCCAGCCGTTACATGACTACCTGTAGACTCCTAAATAAAATCAGTGGATTATTTCACTCCCTCAGACAGTACTTTAAAACTTTGCTTACAGTCTGACCAATGTAGTTAGAGGGTTTATTTTTGTCCATGATGAAGTGCAATCAAGAAAACAATCAAAGTAAGAAAATCTTGACTAAAGCAAAATCACAAGCTGCATATACTATTCTGCTAAACAGCAATTATCATTCTGTATGCACTGCACTGCTTCCAAAGCTTTGTCTACCAGCCCATCCTTTGAAGATCAATGCACCTTTGTGTCACAAGTTACTCACTCCCATGCATTTACTACAACATTTTTAATAACAAAAGGCTAAAAGTCAAGTAAACTACAGGTTGCAAAAAAGTTGATTTCAAACACAAATTTCACACAATTAAAAAGGTATATGACAGATGTGAGTTGATTATGACAACAAGTATGCAGATAAATAAGGGCATGATTCATATTTCATTGAAATATGAATCATGCAATTTCAAGCAAACACGCTTTTATCCAACGTAATACAACATAAATACACAGATTATACCATAATCATAATCAGTAAAGCCAAATTTCTTTCAGTACACAACAAATTAATTACTGCATGACTGTTTCAAATAGCTGTTGAACAAACATGTTGGCCTTCGAAACTACATAACACACAATACATACAAGCTGAAGAAACTTTGTTCTAAGCTTTTGTTATCAGCTAAACATAGTGTGAGCCGTAATTTAAAGTGAGGTGCTGAATATAAAATTAAACATAGAAACCTCCACACCCCTACTAAATGCAACCCTAGGTTTTTTGTGTCATTATTTATTCACCACTGTAAATAAACATTCTGTAAAAGTAGATTACAACCTACTTGTACCAAGTTCTGGAGACATTATATAGCCTAAGCCTTCATAATTTCACAATATTATGCATTTGTACATTTAGCAGGGAATTGGGATTTTCCATTTCAAAATTCTCTCAATTCTGCTTCTGTAAACTGATAAGCATTTCTGTGCCAGACATATATGTACAAGTACATGCACAAAATGTAGGGATGTAACGATTCACTCAACTCCCGATACGATTCGATTCACGATACTGGGTTCACGATACGATTCTCTCACAATTTTTTTTTACAAAATGGGACTGTAGACAAATTTTTTTTTTGGGAAAAAAAAACTAGAAAATACGGTACTATTTTCCTTTTATTTTTCATTGTCAAAAGAATTCCTTGATAAACTATTCAAAACAATGCAATTTAACTAAAAATAAATCTTGAATGAAATAAATAATAATACAAATGAAAATGAAGCCTATTAATTTAAATTCTGGTTCTATAATAAACAATGCAAAACTGCATAATAGTTATTTTTCTTTTTAAAAGTGCAACTAAAAATGTATTTTGTGCCTTAACAATTGGACTTTAAAAAAAAAAAAAAAAAAAACCGTGATTGAAATGATTTACATCATATTTGTTTGGACCAGCAGAGGGCGCTGGTAACCCAGTGGTCAGTTGGCATGCAGATATCTTTCAGTGAAGAAGAGAAGCTATGCTAGCAGACAGAGCTAATAGAAAAACGTGACTTTTACAGATATTCAAGTAATATTACAGATATTCTTTCGGTGCTACAGGGGTAATGAATCCTTTATTAACATATTTAAGAGTAGAAGGCGGCCAGAAAGAAAGTATTAGCAGACTCCGCCCGCCGCCTACACTTGTAACCTCTGCTGGTTAAAAAAAGTACTGCGATTCAATTTTCAGAAAATCGATATCAACCGTGATACCTATGAATCGATTTTTAACTGCCTTAAGATTAATCGTTACATCCCTAACAAAATGTGTTCTCAGCTTTTAACCCAGCACAGAGAAGCAGTAGGCAGCCATGGTGTAGCACCCGGGGAGCAATTATGGTTAAGTAATATGCTCAACGTCCCACAGTGATGGCACACATTGGATTCAAACAAACAGTGACCATACGGTTACAAGCCCACTTCGTGGACATGCCGTGGACTTGTCCGCCTTGCACCTGTTTTATGTGAAAAAATACCATAGGAATGCCTGATATGGTCTTAAAACATGTAAGTCACATTAGTCCATGTCATATAGCCATATATATTTCATTTACCACCAACTGGTGAATCACCCTCAAGTTTTGCACAATATCCCTCGCAGCTGTGTTAGTACGTAGTACGAAATTCGCCAAACCTGCTGGACATTCAGTCACCCGTTTTCCGTGAAAAAAATTGTATGTAATTGTAAATGTTTAATATTCTCCGAAAACATGCATGTGAGTTAGTGGTGGTGAAAAAAACCCAAAATCGATTCACATAAGAATCACAATTTTAATCGTCCATGATTCTTAATCGATTCATAAACTTAAAAAATCGATTTAAATTTTTTTTTTTAAAAATTAAATAATTAAAACAATTCTTTTTTTAGGTCTTAAAAAGCAATAAACTGTCTTAAATTTAGATCAGATAGGTCTTAAATGTGCTTTACTGTCTGTGACTGTCCAATGTTATTTTGAAATATCAAATAAAACACCAGTTACACTGTTGTGTAATTTAAAATGGGCCCAAGCTTTTATTTAGGCAATTTTATTTGTGTAAGTTATTTCTTTTACAGTAAACAAGTTTTTATTTGTGTAGCATGAATAAAAGTTACCTTAAGTTTTCCTTTGTGTGATTTCATCATTGGAATCAGTTTATTTAAAAATGTCTTATACAAACGATATTGTTTTGATGCCATAATTTGCCTTAACACCCTATGCATTGTATCAATTTTGAATCGAGAATCGTTTGAATCGAGAATCAGTTAAAACGAGAATCGATTTTGAATCGAATCATGACCCTAAGAATCGGAATCAAATCGAATCGTGAGACACCAAAAGATTCACGTCCTTAATATGAGCTATTCTTGTGTCATATAGATCCAATACTACGCTGTTAATGTAGGGCCCCCTATTTTCTGTGTTCACAGAAAATGAACAGAAATCACGGAATTAACTATACAAAATGGAAACAGTTATAGTTAAGTTTTTAGATGATATGAACAAACTGACTTTTCATATATAGCACAAAATATTGCGCTATAAAATCCCACGAGACTGTGCGGTCCTGCTCAATTTCGCGAGATTGAAGCAGACCGTTTTGACTTCTAAAGCATCTAAAAATACAAATATTAACAAGATTAACCTTGTTTAATCTCTAATAAGCATTTTTGGCTTGAGTTTGGAACATTTATAATAGTGACAATTAATAATAAGTAAATAACTCCTATAAGGGAGAAATATATTACATAAATTAGTACTCTGAAACCGAAAATAAAAACAAGTACACCTAGGTATGCATTTTCATGAGAAAAAAAACTTTAAAAACTTGTCAAAAATGTATTCCTCACACACAAACAGCTTCATAATACTTGTGTTAACTTGCAACCACTTCATAATGAAAGCAGAGAAAATTGCAAACATTAAAGAAAAGTTATTAATGTAGAACGGCCAAGCCTTCGCTTTAAACAGCTCACTTTTCAAACATGTCAGTTCATGAATTAAATTTTGAACAAGAACAATTAACTACATGTCTAGATTCCTGAACAACTCATTGAGTTTATAATATGAGACTGATTTGTTTCAGGATTGTCAAGAATATTATGGTAGAATTAAATAGACGCAGAACAGTTTGTATCAGAGTTTAAACTAGGGGTGCACCGATTCTTGGCAAAACTCACTGATTTTTAAAAAGCCTGACCTGCCGTTCCTGATTTTGGTTGATCCTTTTTTTAATAACTGACAACATACACCTTGAATGTTCCAATCTTATTTTATTGTAAAACATTGAACAACCATCAAAAATACAAATTTGTTGCTTAAATGTACATGAGGTAGTTATATCAAATATGAAAGAAAAGTTTAGAGTATTGCTGTCCAAAATACTATATTATATCATTTCCTTTTGTCTTTCATTTTTCACGTTTTATGAACAAACAAAACTTGTGAAACAGGCTACACTGTAGAAATAATACAGTTTCCCCCTATAAAATTAGATTTGTCTCATCTATTTTATTCATACAAATGATTCCGCAGACAAAAATATCACTGAACCACCACAGGTCCTGGATCAGTACCAGGCTATGCACCCACCGAATCCCTGGTCCCCGCAAAAACCTTTTTCTCTTGGACGCTTGTTGTGTTTGGTCTAGTTTGTGTTTTCTCCTATGAAGTGCAGTAAGTCTATTTGTGTGTAATTCAGTGCTACAGTGACCAATGGGGATATTTGAGAGTTAAAAGTCCACATTTCATCCACTTTAAAGTGGCACAAGAGCAAAATGCCTGTCCACTCAGATAAGGATATATGTGGAATTTGATCGGATGACCCAGTCTTGGCCAATCAACTCTGTGAGGCAAAGCCAAGCCCCGAAAATGAGACTGAATCCCACCCTGAAAGCCAAAGTCAAATGAGGCGTAATATTCAGATTAAGGAATTTGAAGTTATGTGACAAAACTGAGTTTATGTATAAGAACTGAGGGACAGAAACGACATGCACAATGACAGTAAATTACTGTAACAATTGTTAACAAGCAAAAATATTTAATAAATATAACTATCCAAATCATAGATCCATAACATACTGACACAAACAGTGAAAAGACAGATTTAAACAGTTTTTCTTTTCCATGCTTCCATGCAAGTTCTAGGTTTACAATTTGACAAAAAAGCAAAGAGAAAAACATTCTTGGAAACAGAGTCAGTAATGTTGATACAATACTTTTAATTAGATGTATATGAAATGATTTGTATTGTTAATAAGGGACCAGATTTTTGAAGATGTAAGGCTCAGGATTGAGGATAAACTGGGATTAGAGCATGTGCTTTGATACCAGGATGTCTCTGAATGGATCCTACTGGCACAGAGGACGTTCAACTTGCAACCATGCCAGTGTCTTAACTTCATTAGGACTTTTTGGCTGCAGTTAAAGAATTCTGACCCATGAAGCACTTCAAAGGCTAAAGTTGAAACTAAAACATTGCAAAGCAAATTTAAGAACATGGCATTTTAAATTTGGAGAAAAACATATTGACCATCCTTTTTTATCACCATGAAAACACAAGCCCTGCTGTTAGACCGTAACAAACCATGGTTGCTTTTCTGTTACACAACCAAAATGACCTAGAAACCAACACCTAGTGCTATATGTGCAAAAACCAGTGTTTTTTTGTCAAAACTCAATCCATATCAATAAACTACACAACACAAAAACATAGTGTGGCAATAACAACAACAGAAAGTCCATTAATAAGCATGGAAGACTCGAAACTGTGCTCATACATTTATGTCAAGCAGCTACTGCACAGGCACAGATGGTGGCCTGGTGTAGGCACCAACCGCCTGGCAACACAGGAACTGGTATGCAATCCTGTTACAAAGTAAATAAAGTCAATGGCATTTAATCCCATAATAGGATGCATCTATTTCATTCACTGACAAGGTCAGGCAACAATGAGCAAGTCTCGAACAGAGCAAAAACCAGCTAATGTTGAGGTTTTTTTAACAGAGAAAGTTACAAGTTACAACAAATGCCAGCCAACAAATGTACTCTAATCAAGAAAAATTAAGGGAGAGCTGAAGGGAAACAAGTACAGTTTGGAGATAGCAGGGTAGAAAGTAAACTCAGGTGTGTTGGGTAAAGCCATGTGAATAGCTCTGTGTCTAAATACCACCTACATTCAATCAAACCAGTTGATACAAAAAACAAACCATGTTATCAGTGAATTAATAGTGAAGGTAATCAATATGCAATGCATGTAATTAAACCAGGCACACTTCTGCTGCGGTTAACATGATATTCCTACATACGGCAAACAAGGAGTGTATACAGTGTCAGTATTCATAGTCTTATGTAAGATATGCTTTATTAATACAAATACTCTGACCTTTGCTATGCTATGCTGATTAGTTTATTATACATTAAACAGTGAGTATGCATTTAAATGAATGCATCATGCAGTAACTGTAAGTGAATTGTAAATAAATACTGATGTAAGAATAACAAACACTATATTTATCACCCATTCATTTCTTACACAGTATATTTCCTATACACCGCACCCAGGTTTTTCTTTTTCTAGCAATAAGCACCAGTGAGTGGTGAGCACTGCTCCTCCCAGGTTGCCATTCAAAGCAGAACAAAGTAATACAAAACCTAATTGATCGTGAAGACAATAATATTCTCAATCGATGAATCAGCTCAATGCCTTTATGCTCGCTGATCTTATAGGACAGATGAGAAAATCACCTCCAAAGCTGCCGACTCATGTATAGTAGTGTATCACTTTTTACCCTTAATTTAACCAGGATTGTCCTCAAGCAGCTCAGCTTCTTTTCTGTGGTAGTTTTTTTTTTAAGAATAAAAATAATACACTTTCCATTTGACAAAATCATGAGCTGATATTTAAAAAAAAAAAAAAAAAAATGACATATGATAAACTAAATGCTATTTTATACAAACTACACAATCTTTCTAAAGAATGAAATTAAGAAGTTAGGCCTTTTCTTTCATTTACGTCATGGCCAATAATAATAGAAGGCTACCTTGACCATTAAAGAACTACTGGATTAAACACTATACCTACACGTGTTTAAACTAATGCATTTTTGTTCTCACAAACTTTACATCCAAATCTGTAGACAGGTTTGATTCACATTTTCATGTTTATCCAGTGAAATTTAATAATTGCTGGCTTGCAAAATTGGTGAATGTAAATGTCGCCATTGCAGTAGGATTGTGGACTTTAGATGTAGATTTTTGACTGCCCTAGTACTAGTCTCACTAAGGCTTTTTGTTGCATCTTCTGTACCCGTTGTTTGCTGTACAGGGGTCACGTCGTGCAAAGGCAGGGGTCCACTCTCTTGATGTGCCTCTATGTGCTGATGGACAACCAGGCACACAATAAAGAACTACGTGCATGTGATTACATGTTTGCAAAACCAAGAAGGCTGAACTTTAATCTTATGTATTTAACAACTCCCTCACAAAAAGAAAAGCTTTCAAAGAAGGTTTTTGTTTACTTTGGGATGAATAAACATGTATTGCCATGGGAGCAACAAGAATTGGACATTTAGCTGAAAGAGGTTTTGGCATTTGGAATTGGGATCGGGCAAGAAAATGCTTTTTCACCTGTACAACAGCCCTGGTTGGATGTTAAATCTGTTGCTCAAAAATAGATCTGTGTGAGCAGTAACTTTCTGTTTAAAAAATTCTGCACTGTAATGACGCCTTGTATTCATAATTGACATAATCCACACTGAATGCCTTTGTATTTATGTCCCACTAATTACAAGGAGCTATCACTGACTTAAATACAGTATTCTGTGTGGAGATGAGTCTAGTAACCTAGAAGTTGAGGCAGATTAGGGTTCAAAAACTTCAAATGAGGTGATTGGGCATACAGTGTATTTCCAAAAAGACACACTCCCTTTCATTCAAGAGAATCATTATTAATGTTCATCTTGATGTTAAAAGGTTTACTAAATAAAAACTGGATAATGCATTCATTTTTTTTTATCATATAGGACCTTAGATTTTCCTTTGTCGCAGAAAATACAGATACAGAAATAAAATATTGTTATTTTTTTAAGAGACTGAAATGTCAAATATTGTGCAGAATATGAAATGACATGGTGCAATATGATAGAGTTCACCTTCTGAAATGGAAACAGCTATGTGCCATTTACACACAATTTTCTGGGTGCATTCAGCACACTTTTATGCAGGAAAAAAAAAATACATATATATATACTGTACAAAGCATGTTCGATACAATATCACTAAGTTTAAAAGCCAGTGACAATATCGAATTAGAGAAAAATGATAAAACGGAAACAAAAGAGACAAAGGTAAACTGATGCTGAAATGGATAAACTCTCACACGGAATTGGCGAAATTTTCAAACAAAAAAATCGGAGCCTCCACCTCTACGTATACAGTTTGTGGAGGGAAACTTTAAACATATTGACTACAACATTGAGGCTTTCCATGACGTCCAGAGCATGAGCTAATCTACTGAGCATTGACATGGACACAAAGACTAACTTCCATTATTGCACAGCTGTTTTATTAAAGCCTAGCCTTTACAGTTTGACCTATAAACCGTGATGAAACGCTTCCTGCCAAAATGTTAGCACCACAATGGGTACTGGTAATCCTGAGATTCAATGGGCTGCCAGTGCACCCACTGTCCATACAATTGTTGTGAGGCCTTTTTCTCAGAGCTGGGACAAAAAACTGTCATAACTCTGTATCTTGGCACATTTAGAAAGCACCACCGTAGCTACGCAGACCAATACCAGTTTTAAAGCAGCAGATGATGACCCATAATTAACAGATAAAGCGTCATGGGGCCAGAGAACCTCTGAGGACTTGTTGTGAGATGATTACTTGCTCTCACATATTGGGTGGCGCTCTGCTTCATTGATTTATCTGTGTGACGGTCTGTGGCCAGTCAGCTTTTATCTCCTTTGATTGCATGCTACTGTGGAACAAAACTATTCTTCATATATCTCCATATCTTATTAACAAGACAGAAACCCTGAGTGCCGCAGCAATTACTGTGTTTCCATTACCCTTGGAAATGTGCAAAGTCTAAATAGCACATTAAAAACTGGCAATGGAAACACCTACATTAAAAAAAAACACTCAAAAATCACTTTTAAGTTTTTACGCTTTCATAAGGAGGTTTTTCAGACGTTTTGATATTGAAATATATCGCAAAAGTGCCGTGGAAACACTTTTTACGCAATTATGTCACAGGACGTGACGTACCCGGTCACATGACCACTTCTCTCCGAGAAAACATGGCGCTGTAATTGTAGACAGAAGAGGAGATAGAGACTTTTCTTAGCATTATACTTGTTATAATTATTACTGCCACATTTGACAGCAAACAACAAAGGCATGCAGAGTGCTAGTTAGTCTCGCGGGATGAGATTTTACAGGAGTTACGAGGCTCCTGCCCAAAACAACCTTCAATGGAAACACTTTCAAAGTGCAATTATACTTTGTCAAAACTTCAGAAATATCCCTTTTTTTGGCAAATAAACTGTAATGGAAACACAGCTAATGACTGGAGTCAAGTAGGTGAAAGTACTGCATGTAATTAATGCAAATCTGAGTCTCAAAATGACTTCAATGAGGTTGTGGAGTGGTTCTTGTAATGCCATAGAACAGGAGTAATCAATGATCTTTCAGCCCACGGTCTGAAAAAGTGGGCACACTTCTCTGTTTGTTTTGCCTTGCAGGCATCCTGAGCTTGTAGAGGCAGGCTATGTCCATCACAGACTGGGAACTGTTCTCAGAGGCCCTGGAGATCCTTAAAAGAAGCCCAGACCTTAGGGGCCCTCACCCTGCACACAGAGCTGAGCTCTCAGTCTCCCTGCCAGGCAACAACATTTGTTTGTCCTCTGTGCAGTCTCAACCGCCCAATGGAGCGAACACACCCTACATGACTGGAGCGATCTAAAGTGGGGGTTGGGAGTCGCGGAGCCTTGAACGCAACTCAATCACCTCTCTGTTTTGGGCCGCACAAAAGGGCCAGTCAGGGCGAACGAGTGGGAACGAGTGGGAACGAGTGGGACGCGGTCCTGCACAGGCGCTCGGGCTGACCTGCGGCGGGTAATGCGCTCTCTGGTTACCTGTTTCCCAGGGTGCCTGAATCCTAATCTGCACACACTCCAACCTGAATAGCTCTGCACTACACTACACTTTTCCATTTTTCTCCTTGAAGTAATGGGAGACTGGGGAGGAGATGACAGCAGGAGGAGCAGCAAATATGAGTGGAACTAACACAGTATACTTTTAGTACACCATCCCAGTCACTTAGTATTCACAACTATATGATCCATTCAATACAGTTCACTGACCTCATTGAGTTTGTAAAAAGCATCATTGAAAAGACAAACTCCAGAACCACACGGTGTCCAGTATTCTGATAACTTATGTGGCAAGCTTCCAATGCCAGCAACACTTTTAATGAATTAACTCACATGCACATTCTTGAGAAGCTTGTGACTGCACTGTGACTGGCTTGGTTGAAATCCCTGGCCCGACGTCTGGGCCTTTTGTTCTCTGAGAAAAATCCCTGAATTAATACTGAAAAAAAATGAGAGCGTGGACTTATAGGAACAGAGCTTCTGTGTTGGGAGAGTCAACTGTTTTTCAAAGCAATACGGGGCAGCGTGTTAGACTCTTCTAAGAGACTATTACAATTCTCACTAGGATCGCAACAAACAGTAGATGTTTGTTGACCTTTTAACAAATAAATCTGCCATGGACTATTATCCAGAAAGGAATAATTAGGTATGAGAGTGGATAATGGCAGTATGCAGGCCTTCATAAGCTGAATTTTATCTGTTGTGACACTTCTTACGAAGCCCACATTTATTAAACTGAGTGTTTTTATGACCAACATTTTGTCAAACATTTAATTGAGCTGACATATGCATAGCACGTAAACGCCCAGTCACTAGGTGTCAGTGAAACACATCAGAACTTGTTCAACTACCTCACTCCTCAATACATTTTAGTTTGGAAGTTGATTACACTTTATTTTCATGAAACATACTGGACACTTTTGTAGCTGTATGTGGTTACTTGTTTTAAAATAATTTAGGAACTTAACAGAATCAAAATCTGTTGTAGAAACAAAAGCTAAACTTTTTTTGAAAAATGTAATTTGACAGTTTGATAAACATATCATTTGTTTTTTTCTTGAATTACAGTTTGTTACCATTTACTCACAAGTAAAAAAAAAAAAAATGTATTTCATACCATTTTGTACTTGTAAAGGTGATTTGTAATTATTGTTATTGCGATATATCACGATGTATACCGTATTGTATCGTCGGGATATATTGTATTGTAAATCGTATCGTCAGATTCATGGTAGTGCACACCCCTACTGCATACATTTGTTCTTGTGTTCAACTCAAACAAAGCAATGGATCTTGTAGTAAAGGGACAAACCATTACATAGGAATATACCAAGTGAATGTGATAGGAAGCCTATCAATCACAACCACCAGAGTAGCACACAGACAGCAACACTGGATGTTTGACCACTAGGTCAAGCTGAGACATGTTGAGTAACATTAAAGAGCGTCTCAACTCACTATATTTTTAGGCGTTTTCTATGAGGGCAAACAAGGCTGTAATCTGAAGCCGAATAACAGCAAACAAAAACTTGAGCAGCCTGGCTAAAAAGAACAAAGCGTCTTTTGTCGGCTGCAATCATTCACATAGTTTCTGTTTGCTACTCCAACAAAGATTGAGAATTATCTCACACAAAAAACAACTAGCTTGCAAAAGTACAACCCAGACTTTTTTCACAGTTTGAAGGTAATGGATTTGAGCCCAAGTGGCTTCAGTTTTCCTCCCACAAAGACAAAAATAGATTCATAAATAATATATGTCATTAAATTTAAATGTGCTTTTAGTTGTCCGTCTGTTTGCCAGCCTTAACCTGAACTAGCAACATATTTTAGGCCCCAGCACCCAGAATAGGCTAAGTACATGATAGATGGATAGATTTTAAAATTCAGATCTACAATGTTTTTTTTTTTTTTTTTTTTTTAAATAAAGATATCGATAATTACTAGATAATATTTCATAGCCAAGTTGCCCTCTTTAAAATTAACTCTAAAACTATTGACTGGGTCAAGCTGCAACTTAAAAACACTGTTCTGTAAATCAATGCATTGCTTCCTATGAGGCGTTAAGAAGGCTTTGTCGCTAACTCCTACTGCACCTCAGTCATGTAAAGGGATGCATATGTTAACTTGATGTCAAACAATGGCGGGCAGCTGATTTGCACCACTACATTCAGTTCATTCAATGACGAAGGGACTGAGAAACTTCCCAGTGGCCGACTCCTCCTTTGTGTGACTGTATGCTCAGGAGGTTCATGTGCCTGTGGAGGCCTCGGTGTTTGACTGTGGCCCACAGACACCCAGCAGCTGCTCGGGCAACACAGGAAATGAAATCAGCGTCAAAACAGGAGACTTGGAACGCAAATAACCAATATCAACAAAGAACTACTAACTCCACAAGTGTTAGCGAGGTGGATAAATGTGCAAAAGATAGTGATTTTTAGACAAACGCAGTTTTGCAGAAGAAGATTTGTATTTTCATTGCGTTAGTTACACAACCTTTTATTTCTGACCGGATGGAGAATTGTAAAAGTGTATCAACAAATGTTATTAAAAGGATCAACAAATCCACATGAACATGCATCAGCTACAATGGGGAGAAAAAAACCCTTTTAACTGAGTTTTTCACTGAACCATTTGTTTTATTGTATTTCTTTAAATATTGCATTTAATAAACAGGCTGGCCAAGAAGGGAAATTATTATGGTCAGAATTAGACACTGAAAGTAAGGAAGGGGCGGAGCTAGACATATTTCAAACTGTGTAATATGAGTGTTACATTCATACATTTGTAATGAAAAAATTACCTTTGATACTGTGTCAGCGTGCATATGTAATTAACTTCTTGCTTTTATTGATTTGTTGTATTTTTGCTGTTGAAGTTTGAGGAAAAATAAATAATTTGAATGAACAAACTGCCACAGAATATTTTTGTCACCATTAAATAAAACTTGTATAAATCTGTGCATGAATAACAGAAAACAATCAAATGAAAAACAAAACACTGTGCAGTGGTTAAAAAAAAAAAAAAAAAAAAAAGGAAACTGGATGGTAGGCTATAAAAAAACATGCTGCTGAAATTCAGGGCAACGAGAGGTGGTGCAAACTGGATGATTAACACATGGATAATAATAAAAGATAAGCTCACACGAAGCTGGTGATTTCACAGGACCTGTATGTTGATAAGAGCAGGGACAGCAGCAGGTGTGTGATACACTCACGCACACACACCACAACGCATGGCTAATTACTACAAGTCTTTACCTTTAATTGATGGAAATAAATGTGTTTCTGCGCACATATGGCAGCTTTAAAGAGCTGTAAGGTGTGTGTGATGTAGAGCTGGGCGACATAGCGAGATTTAAGATATATCAAGCTTTCTATTTTGGCAATATAGAAAATTATCTCGCCTATAACGATGTATATTATTTATAGCTTATTTTGGATTAAAATACCGGTTTTAGAAGTTGTTTCTCTGTTATCAGAAGAAGATAACCTCAGTTAGATGATCACTGAATGTGTCCTAACCCAGACCTTCCTCTAAACAAGATATATATACTGTATATATAACCCAAACCTTCCCCTAAACAGGCCACACTTAAAAACTCACTCACACATGCTGCCCCTTATGTGGAACATTTTGTGCAACTGTTTGTTAATACATTTGCCCGTGTGCCATTTTGAATTGTCTTTCTGGTCAGACTTCATTTGAATTAAAATTATCAATATTTATTCATACATATATTATTTGAGAAAAAAATATTGAAATATATCATACCATATCGTCCAGCCCTAGCGTGATGGGAATGTGACGATATCTCGATACGGTGATATATCGCAATATTTTTTTGCATGATCGATTATCGATATGCTCGCAATTTTAAATTTAAATTTTTTTTTGGATTTAAGATTTATTTTATTATTTTCAAAACCTTTTTCACTAAAATGTGCAGGTACGTCCTCACAGAAATGTTGTCACTGTTTGTTGAAGGAACCAATATTATATTTTGTTTACTGGAATATTGCACTATAATGGTGTCACTGGTAAGAAAGACCCTATTTACAGAAAGCACTATTAGAGATAGTTATTTATTTACATTGGCACGTTGACACTTATTTACAGAAATGTTGCACTAACTTTATCACGTTATTGTCTTACAGAGATATAAAATAAAAATTGTATTGTTCACTTAATGTTTTTTTCTTCTTGTTATGTTAGATTATAGTAGATTGATTTCTGACCAATATATCGATAATCGCAGTATCGCCATACCATGAGATAATCGTTACCGTGAGCTTTGTATCGCGTATCGTATCTATCGTGAGGTACCCAGAGGTTCCCACCCCTAGATGGGAATGGTGCAGAAATTGTTTATGGGCATGTTAAGATTGATCAAAGGCATTACATTAAATAAGGTTTAACATAGCTATAATACACTTAAGACTGACATCCTTTAGTGGCTGTCAGGACATGCTCGTAGTAGCACCTGTTCAGAAAAAAACCTTGATGTGAATGCAGTTATAAAAATCTGGGTATGCAGTATGTACCTATCTAGTGTGTGTGTGTGTGTGTGTGTGTGTGTGTGTGTGTGTGTGTGTGTGTGTGTGTGTTAAGGGTGGGCAATATATCGAGAGTTGAGATATATCGCAATTTCCGTTTTGACGATTTAGAAAATTACAATATCGCCTATGTGGATATATTTTTATTTTATAGCTTATTTTGTATTAAAATACTAATTTTACTGCGTTCACTACAATATAAAAAGCACAGTTAGATGGATTGCGGAGTGTGTCCTATCCCAGACCTTCCCCTAAACAAGCCACACTACAGAACTCACTCACATGTGCTGTCCCTTAGAGGAGAAAAAGTCAAAAGTGGCACATATTGTGTATGCCTGTGTGGCATTTTGCAATAGCAAACTGAACCCAGAATTGTCTTTCTAGTAAGACTTTATAGAGTTAAAAATATTGCGATTTATATCGTATATCGACATGTTGAGAAAAAATATCGAGATATGAATTTTGGTCCATATCGCCCAGTTCTAGTGTGTGTGTGTGTGTGTGTGTGTTGATGGACCGCCCTGCAGCAAGCAGATGCATTCATTCTTCTCTGTCCGCCAATGTGTCTACTATAGATGAAGAATCAACTTCTCTTCATTCTTCAAACCCTTATTTTCCTTTTAAATGTATTTATTATCTATTTAAAGCCTTTACAGGACACGCACCTTCATAACTAAAGAGGGAACAAGGACGTGTTAGGGACAGAATCTGCAATGCGTAGCAAGCTGAGCTCCATCCAGGAGGACAGCATTAGTCTTTGTAATGGAGGAATAATATTAATAATAACAATAATGTGGTGCGATTAAAAGCATTGGTTTACAGCCTAGTCATTACATGAAGTGCTGGTACACAGAGTACCAGTACTGCAGAGATGCTGCTGGGTGTATGTGTAACATCCAGCTGCTGTGAATAGAAATCAATGCACATGAGAGAAGGAGTGGTGTCTGATGAGGAAAAACGTGGAAGAAAAAAACAGTAATAGAAGACGATAAGATGGAATTTTCTATGTTTGTGGTTGAAACGATCAAATGAAGGGATGCACTTGGCCTCATCCCTCCGGGGCGGACCACCACCACCACCACCACCATCCCATCCCTGGGAGCAGGTTCCTGAACCCGCATCCCGGAGGAGGAGAAGGAGGAAAAGGAGGAGAAGGACCACCGCACTGTCTTTAGGCTAAACGTTCATCCCAGACCATGAACCCCGCAGATACAACACCGATAAAAGAAGCACAGGACACAGCGGGAACAGATAAATCCCAGATTAGTTACCTTTAGCTGCCTCCGCCGCGCATAATAGTCCGAGGACCAGCCCGACAACGGATGCAAAAGGTGTATTTCCTCGGAACCGCATCCCCAAATTGTCAGTGTCAGACAGTCGTGTTGTTCCCCGGTCGGTCAGCCGCAGTGCTTTCACTAAGAGGACAAATAAAATCCAGAAAATGAGCGTCGGTTGCGGCGTAGCTCTAAGATGGCCGTCAGCGCAGCTCTCTCTAGTCTGCTCTCTCTTCAATCAGAGCCGCTTCAGCACTGTGCAGCGCGCTGCGTTCACGGACTGTCGGAAATCAGCACACCACACCACGGCCCGTCATTACACATTCATTATGGGGTTCCTACAAGCTTTGCCTATTGTTCACCTTCCTTACTAGTAGACACACACACACACACACACACACACACACACACACACACACACACACACACACACACACACACACACACACACACGCGCGCACACACACACACACACACACACACACACAGATTTACAGTATGTAAGATATTTATATATTTGTTTTTTTAATTAACTCATACAAAACGCTAATTCAAAGTTAATCAGAAAAAACTTTGTCAAGAAAATGTAATTATTATAATAATAATAATAACAATAATAATAATAATAATAATAATAATAATAATAATAATAATAATAATAATAATATAATAAATGAAAACAACACTAATAATAAAACAAGGAGGTTATAAGGTAAACTGAATAACAAGGTGCAAATGAAAAATAAGTTGCCACATGCTTATGTAAAAGTAAAAAATTAAAATAATAATAATGAATAAAATATAAAATAAAGTATATGTGATTTTTATTTTTAGGACAGTGGCAGACCACCTGTCAGATATTAACTCGCATATATTAGGGCTGGGCAATATATCTGGTTTTGTATTTTGATATAGAAAATTACAATTATTGCCTGGATTTATATCTATTATTTATAGCTTATTTTGTATTAAAATACTTGTTTTAAGAGTAGCTGATTTCACTACTTCTCAGAACAGCATGAAAAGCACAGTTAGATGGATTTCTATGTGTGTCCTAACCCAGACCTTCATCTAAACAAGACACACTACAGAACTCACTCACACGTGCTGTCCCTTAGGGGAGAAACAGACTAGTTCAACTAAAATACAGTATAAAAACAACTTGTCACTTTGTTCACTAATCCTGGCTACTCTGTATTTGTAACACACTTTATGAACATGATCGAAAAACTAATTCTAGAGAAGAAAAAAATGGCGTTGGGGTCGCGAGAAATTTTTGATATAAAAAATGGGGTCATGACCCGTTAAAGGTTGGGAACCGCTGGTTTAGTCTTACCTCTTTGTACGAATATTTAATCATATCAAAAATATCTGAGGAATTGGTTGCTGGAAGGGCAAAATTGTAACCATTGTCCATAAATATATTTTAAGGCTGTGTGCAATTCATAATAGTAATTTGGACATGTGCAAAGTCAAGCAATCCATGCTTTAATGAATTAGACACAAAAAAAGACATTTTTACAAGATACATAATCAAGATATATCATTCTAATTTTAAAATGTGTATGACTGCATTAGTGTTTTGAATATTTAAATGTCTTTACAGTTTTACATCAACCTGCCAAGGGGCTAGAGATGAAAATCAAATCAATCTCACATAAACAAATGTTTATGAATATGTATTGTCCCTTTTATTAATACATACATAAATATCAAAATATGAAAGTTCACCAACCTGAATGACCTCAACATTAAGAACTAACTCATAACCTAATGTCAGACAGGGCTAGGTCATGCCTTTCATAAACCTACAGCAGTTATTGTCAGTGCAATAATGTTACCACACCTCCATAAACCAACAATGTATTGCAGCAGAAATGCCGTATAATGGGTTGCTTACTGAAGAGTAACTTATTAATGTAACCTACTCATTTTTAAAGAAACAATATGACACAATTTATCCTTTAAAAATCATTGGTATTATCCAAAGAACATCATTTTAATGTGAGTGATATGTTTTATTGTCTAGGCCAGCAAATAAGGCCCTGCTGACCCTGATGGCACATTATTAGCAAGTGGACTATTAGAAATATTAGATGGTCAAAACTCAAAACACAAAAAACATGTGTTCTGTGTGATTTTTAGCTTTTTTTTTTTAACCCAATATTACTTCAACTGATTTATAAATTGCTTTAGATTGTTTTAGTAATAAACTTAAGAAATGATTACAGTTGTTAAGGCTCGACCATAGTTATTGCACGCACACATAATCAGTACAATACAGTAACATCTCCATTGATGATTCGCAGTAATTATCAATGGATCAAGTGCCAGGAGAAACCATCTGGTGCTAATAGAGGGCCACAAGTCAAAGCCAGAAAATTGTTTGAAATATCAATAAAAGGGTGTTGCAGTTACAACTTGAAAAGATGAAATGATACAATCTGGCAAAGTTAGAATAAGAATATTTATTTAATGATAAAAACCAAAATATTGAGCAGAAGGGGATGCTGGAATATTTTTTTTCCCAATCTTAGTTTCCCGAGTTTTAGACAAAAACAAAAATGTGCATATGAAAAAAGACAATGTTGGCTGCTGTATTCACCGATGAAGCCAAAAAAAGAAAAGAAAAGAAAAAGGAGAATTTAAATTAAATAACAAAAGAAAAAAATATATCTTCATTTTGTCTGGTAATCTAATAGGTAGTTAAATACTAAGAAATTGACTTCATTCAGCAAACAAAAAAACAAAAAAAAAACTACCAAATTATTGTTAACTGTAAACAGTACTGGTAATAATCTGCATCAACAAATCTCCTTCAAAATAAATGTGCAAGAGCATTTAATTTGAGAACCTCTGGTATAGTGTATACCTCAATGGTAAATTCTCTCAAATCCGAGCCTTAGAGAAGCACCTAAATGCAGCACGTGTCCACTGATGTCCAGTGACGTCAAGACTGTTATTGTGGAGCGTGCAGTGTAACACCGACAGGCATCTAGTGGTCATCATAATGCAAAGTGCATTGAAGAGAATATCTCTCAAAGACAAATGTTTAATTTGTTTGTAGATTTGTTTGATCTGTGAGTTTAAAAAAAAAAAAAATGAACAAAACAACAAGAATGGGTGTGAAAAGGGTTGTGAAAAAGCTGGAGAATCAGCTCCACAAAAATAAAGACAATTGTAAACCACTTTTCAGTTTATCAAACAAGAGGGAACAAATATCTTCCATTCAAGCTGCAAGCACTAGCCTAACAATTATTGTTAACGATAAAATTCATCATAATACCCAACAACAACCACAACGATGCAAGAATAGCAGTTCCTCCCATTCCTGCTATCTAATCAACACCCTGAGATATAGATAGCACCCCCAAGGAGAAGATGATGAGGTGCAATCAGAGAATTGCAAACGAGTGTAGCCCATGTCTAAATTTGCATCAGGCCCAGCATGGGTTCTTGAAATGGCTTTTACTCATTCAAACTTAGACACGTTGCTTTATTTGCATTCTTAAGGGTAAGAAATACCTTCAGTAAAGGTTACCATGCCAGGGAGAACAGTTTTAGATCCTCATGGAGACCAGATTGCAGCAATGAAGCTTCCTATGGCATGTCCATTCAACAACATGTGAAAAAACTGCTAATATAGAGCATAATGATGGAATTAATGAGTGATAACACACATTTTAAATAATCTTCTTTTGTAAATAAGTGGAATGAAAAAATATTTAGTGGCTCCTGATTAGATTTATTTCTATAGTTTTTTTAATCATTTACAGTCATCTCCATCCAGATGTGGGACCAACACTGACTTTTATATTTTCAGTTCATCTAATCAAGGTCATTTCTGTCATCATTTTGTGTTATTTTTGTTTCATTCTTTTTATTTTGTTGTTTTTTTTTTTTTTTTCTTTTTTTTTTTTTTTTAATATTCAGTTTTTTTCTCTCCTATTTTCGGTGTTTTTGTTGTTTTTGTGTGTTGGTATTATTTCAATTGTTCTATCAAAGTGTGTGTGTTTTTGGTGTTGTTTGGTTGTTTCTAATGTCGTTTTTTTTCTAGGTTTCTCTGTTATTTTTGTGTATTTTGTCGTGATCTTGTGTGTTTTCCTCTCATTTAGAGTGTCTTTGTTGTCGTTTTGTGTGTTGCTGGTAATATTTTGTATGATTATCATTTCAGACTAAACTAACATTATAAAACCTAATTTTTAATGCTTTCATTTGTTAATCCCCCCCCTCCCCCGTCTCTCTCTAGTACCCCCTGTAGTGCCACCGCGTACCTCTAGGAGTACACGCACCCCCATTTGAGAAACACTGTGTTCGATGATGACATTTCACAATAACTCATTTATAAGATGAATAAGGGTTAGATCGATGAATCGATTTATATTCCTACGATCCAACTCCATTGATCTGTGCTCTGCAAGTTGGCCTTCCAGATTACATTAATCGATCATTCAACCACTGCTCATTTAACCTGAACAGATGTTGGTCGCGCTTCATTTTTGATTTTAATATTGTAAAAATCAAAGCAGAATAGTCAGAAAAACCTAATGTGTATTTTTATTTGAAACATATTGAGTATTGAAAATGAGAGCAGAAAAGCTAACATCTTGTTCATTTAAACTGAAGTGTTTGTTGGACTTGATTCAAATATAATGTGAACACATTTGACATTACGTGTTTTTTACTTGTTTGTTTATGTCCATAAATTATTTATAGAAGATTCCCTCACAAGAAACAACAGGAATCGATGAAACCTCACCTGTACTTCCAGTATCTAGGTACAGTATCTATTATTCTGGCTAAAAAGTTACTGAATCAATTCCAAGTCACTGAATCAATTCGTATCGAATCGTTCTAAATTAACCAAATATCGTCCTTGAATCAAATAGGCAACAACGAATCGTGATTCGAAACGACTCATTGCTAAAATGAATTATTTCACACCTAAAAAAGAACAATGCACATTACTGAACATCAGTGTGACCATAGTTACTTTAAATAGATATTCTGACCACTGTTTACTACTTTAAAAGTAACTTAGTTTTAGAATCTAGTAATCAGTAAAGTAACTAAGTTAGTATATAACCCACCCCCTCAACATAAAAATGGCGACTGATTTTGCCAATACTTTTATTGGAGGTGCATTTTTAACAGTAACATCAACAAAAACATGTTTTTGTAAAGAATAAAATAAAGAGTTGTTCCTGATTTCACTTAGTATAATTACTCATGCTGAAAACGTGACTTGTCGCATACGTGAGGAAAATGACAAGAAATAGTAATTACGTTATTTGGATAAGTAACTTTAATATAATTACTGGCTTCGAAAAAGTAACGCATTACATTACTTGTAGCTGAAATATGTGAGTAACATAATATTAAGTAACTAACTCATCTATAATGAACAAGATAAATTTAAATATGCAATATCACATCAACAGCGTTGACTCCTCTGGTTTATATGTTGGTAGGCCAGTAACTGCCACATTAAAAAAAAAAAACACGGTCAAAACAACAATATAAACACCAGCAAAAAAAGTAAAGCATGTTCAGATTAAACAAAATACCACGTCAATAATATTGTTAATTTGTTAATTAAGTGCATCATCAAAACCCAATGTTCACTTACTTGTTTTATTTCACAGGGTATGGAAGAGTTTAGCTTGATGAGGTGTAGGATGCTCTATTGAACTGTCCATACAAACAGAAATGTATAAAGAATATTTTATTTGGACGAAGAAAAAATGGATCAGAATAAACCCAAACTGTTTGATCTCAATGTGGCAAAGAAAGCAATAAATGGCTAATTGTATGAAGGCCACGATTCAGAGATGGCTTTATAAACAGGGCCAGTCTATGGACATCAGTGCAACAGCAGAGCAACACAATGCCTGTTTGTTTCCCATAAAGTGGCTGAGTAGAGAAACTAGAGCCCCCCCTCCCCCATCCCCCTTTTCTTTTTTCCACATTTGTTGTGCACTCTGGAGAACAGACAGAACGGCCATTATCATTACTCTGAGGGACAATCACAGGCTCTAGGAGGCCTGACAGATAGGTGTGATTGTGACAGACAATTCTCAGAAAAGTGTTATTTCCTCCACTAAACGTTCTCTATCACTGCTGTCAATGAGAGAAAAGACTGCACTTCAGGGATCCTTATCCACGGGCGGACGTCAACGCACGCCTTTTCCCAATAACCGTTTAGCTACTTTGAACATTGAGTGCTGAAACTTTAGAATTACGTGTAGTCGATGAAGAGAAAATCTCTGCAAGAACCACGACCGAAAACTTAAACATTTCCCAAAAGGTTTCCTAGATGTTCCTCATAGTTTTAGCCATACTTTGCTACAATAGCATTTCACATTTCTTCCTTTAAAAATCCCTGTATTACCTCTTGTTTAATGTGCATGTCTCACAATATATGCTGGCCTATTCATTTAATTTAAAAAACAACAAAGCAAGCCAATATTTGAACCCAAAAATCATTACAACTGTTATTATACTAAACTATTTCATTATTTCCTCTACTACTCTTCTTTTCTACTCCTACTGTTATTTTTCCAGGACTTCCAGGCTCTTGTTTTGAAGTTAACTGGGGGTTTTGCCAGTAGTACAATGGCGGGTCTCCGAAAACCTTTGAAATGTCGGCACGAAATGTTGATATTTTACTTGGTCACTTTCTCGCTTATTATGTTTTCAGAACTTTTACAGGTGGCGAATCAACGGAGATATTCAGCCTCAGTGTGCTTCAGGTTTTTGTCATTGTAGGTTCGAAAAGCATCTTGGGAAACTTGGAAGAATACTTCAGTGGAAACGCTTATTATCCTAATCATCCTCACCATACTAATAGCATATAGTAGACAGTATGTACTCATTAGGTGTGTAGTGTATAGTATGTGATTTGTAAGATTACAAAATGAACTATTGAATATGTTATTCAGAGCCCTTTTCTTTAATAAAGTTTAGAAAGTGTCTATTTGTACAGTTGCCATATGGACAACCCCCGGTGCTATTGGTACGGTTACCGAAGTACATGTACGTAGCATCTTAGGGTTAGGGTTAGGTTTAGGTTATAACCCAATATCGCAATCGTTTTTAGGGTTAGGGCTCGAGTTAGGTTAAGTCTTAGTCATGCGACCTAAACTGGTCAATGACTGACCTATCACGTGACCTAAACTGGCCAAATGGGGTGCTGCGTACAGATAGAATGTCGATATATTGATACAGCAACCGTACGGAATGCTACTGCCTAAAGTTTATTGTGTTTTAAATCATTAAAATACATCCAACTGGTTATTTATTTGAGTCTACAGTTCTATTGAGACCTCCTTTGCTTTTTAAGCAAATCGACCATTAGCAATCCTTAATACTCTTGCTTTGTGTGACAGCATTGAAGAAAATACTAACCCTTCCTTTATTCGATAGCTAAACTTCTCAAGCCACCAGAAAGAGATACAGGGATTAGACACGTTGCATTATGGGGAAAGGCCAAAGGTCATGAAATGCCTCACGGGCATCTCGTATTATTATTACAATTCTTCTGCCACCCGCTTTCTTGCTTCAGTCTGAGTTTTTACTTCTGCTGGTCTGAGCATGAGGTGGAAACTGTGGGGGTTGAACATGTTTAGACTGCACGAATCAGGTTATTGGAGAAGAGACTGAAAGGCTGCAGTCACTGTGGGTGGCAGGAATGCTAACTGAGCCTGGAAAAGACATGACTGCTAACACTGCAATAAAGACAATTAAATGTTACAGCTTCTCGTGCACTATTAAAAGGATTATCATTCAGTTTTTGGCAACAATTCCCTTGCCAATAAAAAACATTTAAATCTATAGTTACGGATTAGCCATTGTCCTGATATTTCAAAGTTTACTGAAGCTAAATGAAGATATTATAGCTCTGCATTAAAATATGAGTTCATTTTACATTCGCCATCCATTTCAGCTTCTGAGGAATATATTGCTATGCTACCTGAATAAGTATCACCTCATAAATTCCTAATGCCTCATTTTTAGTGAACATTTCAGGTGAAAAGTCCATTCTATCTGCAGCAATGTGCACATAACTTTGCTCATGAATGCTTTTCTCAAATCATTGGCTGGAGGAAATTAAAGTCCACTTTTAAACTTCTGGATAATCATCAATTTTCTTTTAGAGGAAAAAGATCCTCAGTGGGCAGGAGTTTCTGGGAACAAATCACAGGAAGGAATAAAGCAATGAATCTTCAAGCTGCCGGGGCAATCTAATTCATTCCTTTTCCACAGGGGAAGATTTAAAAAAACGTCAGTGATTAGTTTATCTCCACTTTAGAAGCTCCAGTTGATGTTTCCTCAGAGCCCTTTGCTAGTGGAAATCTCTTTCTCTAGTAAGATACACCTATGCTTTCTCCTTATGAACTGGAATAAGATTGTTAGTTGGTATCTGCATATCTGTCAAGTTTGTGGACCACATGGAATTTAAAGCATAATTAACCACAAAATTCACATTTTCAAAAAATGTACCTGGGATTTACTCACAAACAAATGTCAAATGTAGAAAATGCCAGTTGGAATTACGTTTTTGCCTTAAACCGGTTATTGACAAATGGTCATGTGACTTGAACTTTAGAAAATCTTCGTGCAAAAAACCCAAAACAAAATAGTTTGTCTGATTGTTCCCTTTAATGTCCCTCTTAAAGGGCTGGTTATACTTTCACCTGGCTCCGTTCGCGGTTTGCGCGCGCACTGCACAGGAGTGCATTGGTGTATATAATCAGCATATTCGCCATCGCAATATCCGCAGCCAAGACAGGCGGTAGAGAAAATTCTAGAGGAAGTAGTAGCAGTACGGTTCTGTATGAAAGAAGAAAAGCCCACGGAAGGAAGTAAACAAACAACAAAGATTAAGTTGGTTTCAGTCTGGCCATGCTTGATAAAGTGGGAGGATCTGGGACACCATTTTCATTCCACCTGGGTCACCACTTTTTCCATGTGCTCTTTTTTGGCTTTTACAAAATGGTTCCTAAGGTTCTTTCAGGTTTTCCGACAGAAAATGGGATCCTTGCCCAGTATCTCCGATGTCGCCCTCCACGATTTCTGGTCCATCTGGTGCTCTTTATAACTCCGTAACAATGGGTTATAGAATAATAATAATGAGCGCTTTATCTTAGACACTCAAAGCGCTTTACATTGATGTGTATTATTCTTTCACTCCACACACAGTGGTGGTAAGCTACTATTGTAGCCACAGCTGGACTGGGGCAAGACTGACGGAGGCAAGGCTGCCATAGTGCGCCATCGGTTCCTCCGACCACCACCAACACTCACTCACACACCACATTCATACTAGGCAATGTGGGTAAAGTGCCTTGCCCAAGGACACAACGGCAATGACTCGACTAGAGCAGGATTCAAACCCCCAACCCTTTGGTTACTGGACGACCCACACTACCACTGAGCAAACAATTAAGCAATATAATAAAAATTTAAAAAAAAGTAAAACATGCATCACTGTTGCAAAAAGATTACACTTCAGGTAGAGATGACCTTTGTCATCAATTTAAAAATAGGACAAGTTTAGTGTATTGCATTGTGGGATTTATAGTCCCATAAAGAAATGCTGATGGTGTCCATGTGGAAAAGTTTCTTTAAGAAGTGTTTTTACTTAATTTCTTTACCAGACAAGATAGTGTTTTGCAGGACGTCTTTTTTATCCTGCTGATATGCTGTCACTCAATTTTTGGCTTTATTCATGAGTGGAAGCCATAATATCAACATCTGCCAATGTGTAAACACCAGAAATGCCATTTTGTTCTTGTTTATGAGGTAAAACTGCCATCAGTAGTGGATTAGAACAACTTTTGGTTCACAGGTACAGTTTTAACAATGACTACGTTGACACTGCAAGCTAACGCGACCCAAATCTGATCTTTTTTCTGTTAAAGACAGTCTGAACAGCACAATTCCGATTTTTTCAAATCCGACCCAGGTCACTTTCATATGTGCTCTTAAATCCGATTCTCATGCAATGTTTTGCAATGACTGCAGTCTGGACAGTGGAGGCGCTTACTATCTGACTCCTAAATCATCACCATGAGAAAACGTCATAATTCTGAGTCCCAGGAGAAGCCGTGTCCTACACTGGATGCCTCCATATTTACTTCTGTAAACACCGTGCGTGCCTGCGGGGTCATGTGTCAACTTCCGGGTTCCATTCCTACTGCAAACTGATTGAAGATGCATTTAATATGTAATATGATTTTTTTTTAAATAATCTGAATTGTCTATTAAGACCTTCGGTGTGAACGTAGCAGCTTTAAGTCCCATTTTTGGGGGGTTTCCCTCATGACACCCTTGCAAAAATGTCATAATTTCTTGTACTTTGTGTTCTCTTCTTAAAAGGGACTTTCCTCATTAGCTCCTGTCCCATTGGGGTCTACATGTGGCAAGACTGAAAAAGATATGGTAGGATTAGGTGGGAACCTGGCAGATGGAGACTTTATAATATCATTGCTGGTCCTTCACCAAGGCTCAATGATCCTGCATATGAATGTCAGTCAGCGCCTTCAGAGGCATTCATATTAATGAGAGTTTTAATGAACTGTTATCTCTGAATGGGATCTAAATACGCTAAATTTTACTTATTCATATTTGAAACAGTATATCATCGAAACAGTATATCATCATCTTCTATTTTGACAAATGTGTCATATGGTGCATTAAGACCAGATGGGTTGCTCAGAGTAGCGTGGTTGCATGATTGTAATGTTCTTGTTTTAAGACCTTGACCTCTGAACCTCACAGAAGGTCACCTCTGACACGCCACGGAGGAGGTTGAAACTGTGGGTCAAGCCGGTGTCAAACTCTCACCTCCTTGGCTTTATTACCTCGGTGAGCGTGGGGAGGAGGGCGGAGGGGGGGCTGACATGGCTGTCACAGCGAGTGCAATCAGTCATCTGTGATAGGCAAAGGCTCCAGGCTCCCCAGAGACGCCCGTTATAAGCAGAGGAATCAGAGCCGTAGTGAAAGCAGCTGATGAATATAGACATGACGTTGGACTTTGTGAAATTTGAGTATTTAAATGCAAATGACGCAGCGGTGATAAATGTGAGTCTAAAGAAAGCATTGCTGTTGATGAGTGAGTTGTCGTTAGAAGTACATGGTCTCGTACATACAAATCAATCTATTGTTAAGTTAGACACGTCAGTCTTAAATGTCAATGCAAACATACATAAACACAAAATGTGAAAGTAAGTTAAAGCTTTAACACTATCCAAATAACTCCTGATGTATCATTACATTATGTTCTTTTAATATCTAATTTTCATTATTCTTTTAAACATTTAAATTACTAATAAGTAAATACAGAGACCTTATTAAATTGAACAGATGGCTCAACTCTTCACCTAAGGATTTCACAATAAGAGTCTCAGGCAGATATTAACAGATAACTTTAACTTTTTAAACCTGTTTCCTGTTCTAATCCTAATAATATTGCTCAACTTTATTATTTTATTTTGACAAATTATTAATATTATTATTATTAGTAGTAGTAGTCGTAATTTACTGTCATGACACTCAGATAATGCAACACACAGAATACCCAAAATATAGTGCATGAAGGAGATAAAATCTGATAATACAATAGTAGAGGCTATATATAAATATAAATAGAAAATATAGAAAAAAAAGTATAAAGAATATAGATATCCCTCAATCCATTTTCAGATCCACTTGTCGTGGGGGTCTAACGTGCCTATCTCACACTGGGCGCAAGGCGGGATACACCCTGGACAGGGAGCCAGTCCATCACAGAATATAGATATATTTATTCTTATCCTATAAGAATATATATCTATATTCTATAATATATATTTATTTTCTATAATGTATAGTACAAACCCCCTGCACTCTCTGGGAGACCACTAAGATGTGGAAAAGCAAAGAAAACGCTGCTGACCAAATAACCATTACAAAGGACAATTAATCACTTTAGGAATTTATTTGGTTAGGACTTCGGTTTAGTATAAGGTTTGCATATTCTCCATACACTTAAAATGGCTTACTTCCTGTTTTCTGGCTTCTATCACCTAAAAAACCTGAATGTGGACGCCAGCCCACCCGAAAACCCTAATAACACCCATCACCCACCCAGCGCAACGACCCCCAAGTCCAGACACATCTGCAATTAATATCTGTGGTTGCTTGTGTTGAAAAACCTGCTGTCCAGACGAAACAGTTCCCAAGCTACGCTTCTTCAAAGAGGCTCATATGGCGAGTGGGTTATAATAAAGTGGAGGAGGTTAAAAATGGCTTGGAGCCAGTGTTGGGTGAACTTCCTCCTTTCTGAGGGAGTGAACAGGAGAGTAGCACATGGATACATACGAAAGAGACGGAAGTTAAAGCACAGGATTAGTTATGTTAAACTTATTTAAAAAAAAAAATAGGTATTTATCAAGGACACAATCGACCCCTGTAGTAGCGTCTCTCGACTGCTTCCAAACTGCTGATGATTATGTTGTTAGCCAGCTATTATCACAGATTGGGATTATTAAGTGACACAGACTGAAAACAATTATGTTACCCCTGGTCACCCTCATGAGGGAAGTTAAAGCAAGCGGAAATGACTGAGCTTTTATAAACACCATACATGAGTCTAGGGCTTGCCGTGGGTGATTATTTTGGGAGGTCTTTTGGAGAAAGTCCCTTGCTGAGCTTATCAGAATCAAAGCATCAGCTCTGTGTGATGCTCAGGAAGGTGGAAAGCTGCTGCTAATGCATCCATTTAGGTAATTATGTCCATTTACCAAAGATTATCCAGAGATTGGATTTTTCTTCACAAGCTTGACCTTGGATTTTGGAAGTTCAGATGCTTGTGAAGTGTTCACTGATTTCATTTTACTGCACTGGTTCACAAAAACTAAGCACTACTCAAGTGCAGGTACATAATAGGAAATGTATGTGTATGAAGTGCATCGTAAAACACAAGCCTTGTGTAAATCATGCATCCATAGAGTTTCTCTAATGTGCTTATAGATGCACATAGAGCAACCGTTTTCATTCAATTTTAGCTCTTTTCTTCAAAGGATGGAAATTGCATTACACAGCTGTTTCTCTCGTCTCATAAGCTTTCATCTGAAGGACATCTGTGTGATGCCCCAATGTTATGACAACCAAACACTATCTTTCTAACTGTCTATCCATCTATCTATCTGTGAAACAGTTGGAGCATGGACTATTCCAGCTGATAAAACTGCTACACCCTCCACCTGAACCGGAATTGATCACAACCACTCGTACAAGCCATTGATTTCACACACTTTAGAAGCATTGTTTCAAACACTGCTAGAATAGACAAGGAGATACGAAACAGATTAGGAAAGGCAACTACCGCTTTTGGAAAACTTCAACAGCGACTGTGGTCAAATAAGCATGTCTCCATCAGAGCGAAGTGCAAAATCTACAGAGCAGTGGTACTGTCAAGCCTCCTTAATGGAGTACAAGTATGGACAATATACAGGACACGGGCAAAGAGACTACTGTACATGCCTACATGATGAGACAGCTGAGAGACATCATGAGCATCAAGTGGTTTGATAAAGTCATCCTGTGCCGTGCAAACCTGCCATGCATGGTTGATTTCTCAATAGAGAAGAACCTTAGATGGTTAGGACACGTGCACAGGATGGAGAATGACCGGTTCCCAAGACAACTACTGTACTCCCAGCTCTGCGAAGGAGGAAGAAACCAAGGAAGACCTCGACTCAGATTCCAAGATGTGGCAAAACGAAATATGAAATGGAGAGAGACACAAAATCCTGGCAGTCAACAGCTACTAACAGAACTGTATGGAGATCAAACCGAAGCTGAAACCATAGGACAGTCCTAGTAGCGTTGACTGACAGCAAGAGAGATAGTCATAGGTGTGCACATATACAATGTGTAAAGGGAGTGATAGCGCATCCAGGTTTTCTTGGTCTTTGGTTTTTGCTGCGATGGATGTTGCACTTTTTCTTTTTTGTTGCATTGTTGCCATAAAAATGGAAATTGAGTTGTGAACTGTGGTTTGCCTCAGCACTACTGTATATACTGTATATATTTCTTTTTTGGACACTATGGGCAAAGTGTCAAACTACTATGTGCATTTGGTTGATTATTAATGAACCACTGATCTTATATATACTGTATATATATATATATATAGGTATAGAAACTGTCTTGACCCTGATGGGTTCTATTTTTGTTGTTGATCTATTTTACTTTATTTTAGAGTTTGAGATAAATAAAGATCAAATCAAATTCAAATCAGACTATTCCTAAATCTAGATAATTATTGAGATTTTCGATCTAGATAATGTGTGTGTACAGTGACCTTTCAAATATGATGAGGTAGCAGCATATTTTAGACTACTGCAGGATAAAGGTATTAAATTGCAACCCCACCTCCCTATTTATCAGCTTCTCTCTCTTTCTGTGTGTGTGTGTGTGTGTGTGTCTCCACATGACCTTTAATTATTGATTTCTTACACACCAGGCATCCTCTCTCCCCTTCATCCTCTCTACCTCACCACCATTCTTTTGAATTTTGTAATTGTCCACCCCTTTCTCCTCAAACAAGAAAAGAAAAAAAACAACAACAAAACAAACACTGTAATATTTGTTAATATCTCTCCTTCTGTTTTCCCTCGACTTGTTTCCGCATTAGAATGTGGGGGAGTGCTGTTGGATAACTGCAGTGTCAGCAGGGAGGGATGAGCGAGGTAATTCATGCTGGGCTGTCACCTACAGTAAAGGTGAGTGAGTATATCTCCACCTCAGCTTAGAGCAGACACTCAGAAATCAACCCAACGGACAAGCTTGATGGATTTTCTAATCCAGCATCTCTGTTTGCTCTAATGACTGTGTCTAACTGGTTCACCTTATGAAACACTGCATGCTGCTGGTGGTTTCACACACAGTGGGAGCTCTGACAAATATAAATGTGAGGCGAGGAGTTCTCTTTACCCGTCTTTGTGTGTAACCAGGGGTGTGCATTGAGATGAATCTGACGATACCATTTATGATTTGCATGTCACGATTTGATATATCCCAATATATCCTGATACTAAACGACACGATATAAATAACGATATATTGTGACATCAATAATTACAAATCTCACCTTTCCAAGTACAAAATGGTATGACATGTCTTTTTTATGTGCTTTTTTTTTTTACTTGTGAGAACAAGACTGGCGCCCTGTCCAGGGTGTACCCCCGCCCAGCGCCCTATGAGAGCCGGAGATTGGCACCGGCAGACCCCCGCGACCCTGTTAAAAACGGGAATAAGCGGGTATGAAAATGGATGGATGGATGTGAGAACAAGTAAATAACTGTAAATCAAATTACATTTTTCAAAAAAGTGAAATGTTTGCTTCTACAACAGATTCTGATTCTGTTAAGTTCTTTAATTCTTAAAAAATAAAATTGACCACAAATCTATAAAAGTTCCCAGTATGTTTTATGAAAATAAAGTACTATCAACTTCCAAGCTAAAATGCATTGAGGAGTGAGTGTAGTTTAACAAGGTCTGATGTGGTTCACAAGCTGCGTTTCCATTATCCTTGGAAATGAGCAAAAGCTAAATAGTGCAATAAAAACTGGTGGCGGAAACGCCTGAATTTTGAAAAAACACACAAATGTCGCAAAAAGGTTTTTACGCTTTCTTGAGAAGGAATTTCAGACGTTTCGATATTGGACTGTCTTGCAAAAAACGCAATGGAAACTCTTTTTCCGCAAATACACGTCACAGAAAGTGACGTGTTACAGAAATGACAAATCATCATAGTTAGTGGTACATTTGTTTTCACTCCTTATTTGTGACACAAAACTCGAGACGTTCTATATATTGATTTTTATTTTTATTTATTTTTTGCTGCCCCCCCCAACAATCTCTAACTCTAACTCTGGTCTATGCGTACATGGTCACTTGACGTGAGGTACCTGGTCACATGACCACTTCATGACGTAGTACGTGTAAACAGAAGAAGAGATCGGGACATTTCTTAACGTTATACTTTAGAATTATTACTGCCACATTAGACGTGAAACAACAAAGGAATACAGAGTGTTATAAGGAGGTTTGGAGCGTTCGTCTTCCTGCAGCGAAGTTTTGCAGGATGAGATTCCACAGGAGTTGCGAGGCTCTTGCCCAAAACAAACCTCAATGGAAACACGTTCAAAGCGCAATTACGCTTTGTCGACATTTCAAAATATCGCTTTTATTTTGCGAAAATCTGTAATAGAAACACAGCTATTGACACCTAGTGACCGGGTGTTTATACGCTATGCTTGTTAGCACAATTAAAAGCAGTTTTTTTTAGTTTAAAAACATGAATAAAAAAAAATCGATTTGGACATTTTTTTTTGGATCAATACGACAATCGCGTGATGAAATATCACAATATATCGCCAAATCGATTCTTTTCTTACTCCCTATACATCAACTGCACTTTGCAGTTACAAGTACATGTTTCTCTTTAGAGAGCTTGCAACATGTTTATTCATGATAGATCTGGGAACAAATGCAGAGCCTCATCAAATACATTCAATATTTCACAGATGCAAGTTTTTGTTCGACTCAAACTAATCTCAAACAACTCCAGATTGATGCATCTCCTCCATGACAGTTTTTCTCAGTCATTTTGGTACATTTCTTAGATCAGAATTGGTTGTTCAGAATCAGTTTCTCATTTCTTTGAACAAGTTGCAAATGCTTTGCTACATCCATGCAAATGATAATGTACAATTGTCTGCTTTTTCCTACATTACCAAATGCTTACGTCATGTTGATCAAAATGTATTATTACTATTTACTCTGTTGAATAGTCTCACCCCCTGCAACATTTAGGCATTAGTTCATTGTATAAGTCTTTACATGTAAAAATGGTTGAACATGTCATATGTCAAGCATATTTTTTTTTTTTTTTTTTTTTTAATAAATTTCTCATGACCTGGTAAATTGCTCCAAGGTGAATCTTGACTTTCTTTAACTTAGTAAAATGTGTGAATCATTAGATCAACCAACACACAGGAGATTGTCCTTATACTGTATGTTCGCATTTCTACTTTAGTTTAGTCTACCAACAAATTACTCTACAAACAGTAAAAGAGTAAATTTGAATCTTTTCCAGCCTGTTGCAATCAATCTCTCACAAACTAAAATGTAACTTATAATTTACATCCAGACTTCAGCCATAGTTTAGAGCACACTGTTATACTGACAACATGACTAAGCATTTTTACGGTCTTATCCGTGCACAGTGACACAAGGGCTTCTGTTCATTGCCAAATATATTTACCTTTAAAAGTTGAAATAAGGATATTGAGTGAGAGAGAGGCTGGTTTTTGCAGGTGATCCATGGTGTTTTGCTACATATTTGTATGAATTATTGTGCAAATGGTGACTGAGAAAAACTACAATAACAATTCATCCAAAATCGTTTTTTTTGCACACAGTTGCATTAGTTAAAGAGAAGATGGCTGACATGTTACCTGTAAGCTCTTGGATTGTGCATTTCCGCATTCCCAGTAAACCAGTGGTACATGTAACATTTGGTGGTGGGACGCAAAGACAGAAAAGAAGCTTTTAAAATAAATAAATACGCTGAATCTGATGCTCAACAGAATAATTTAAAGGGTAAATATTTTTTCAGTTCATAAAATATTGTAAAGAGATCATTTAGACCAGTGGTTCTCAACTGGTCTCACCCTGCGACCCACCGGTTGAGAATCGATGATATAGACAACATACACTTGAACCATAACTGATAATTATCATTTTTGAGTGTGTCAAACAATTGTACATTTCTGCCAGGGGTTATTTTTATTTTACATTGTAATAAGAAAATAAGAGTTCATGATTTAATAACAAAACCAAAATTTAAAATAAAGTTGCAGGCATGGTGAAAACTAGAGACAGGGAGACGCCATGAGACTGGAGCAGGAGTGACACCATACAACAATGAAACATCACCTGCTCTGTGTCCAAACACTGCTATATAGTGATGGAGGCTTGATTAGAAACAAGTTACGCCTGAGGGAGCGAATCTCTCACAGAGTTAACAAAAGATAACACAAGAAACTAGAAACTCAAAGTACGCAGAAGTAAATAAACTAAAACTTACAGAAAAAAATAAAGGAGGGCAGAAAATAATCAAAACCTTATAGATAATGACATCAACTTTTGAGTTATTGAGTTGAGTTATTGAGTCAGTATGTAGCGTATATGTGATGATTGTGCTGCACTTATTATTTTATTTTGTACAAGCATTCTGTGTATTTTATTTGAAACGATAAAATATAAATCAACATTTCATTTTGTGAGAGCATCCCTAGTGGTCCATGGCACACCAATTATTAGGAACCACTGCAGTAAACTGTAGCTCAGTGGTTCTCAACCTTTTTTGGATCGTGACCCCATTTTAATATCAAGTATTTCTGGGGACCCTAAAGACTTATTTTTTTCTAGAATTAGTTTTTGATCATGTTTGTTATACTGTAATATAAATACAGAGTTGCCAATATTAGTTATATTATTTTGTTATCATTCTTATAAACTAGAGTTATATTTGACAAATGAAATGTATAGAATACAGATATTTGAGATTATGTCTGGTTTTAATTTGTGTAATAATAATTAAAAAAAATCAAAAATACATTTTTAAACAGTATTTTTGATTTTTTTGAATAATTACTACACCTTTCAGGCAACTCCCGGCCCCAAGGTTGAAAAACACTGCTGAAGATTACAAGTCATTGATTGTAGAGATATCTATTTATTATCTGGTAGTAAGTAGTGGCCATAAAATATGTTTATTCTTTGAGGTTGTTGGCTCCAAAATGTATTTACTGTATGCTAACTTGTGTCGATTTCACACCAACACTTCAACAGCACATGTATAAACATTAATCATCAACCAAACTGGCACAGTGTGAGATATATAGTTAGACATTCCTGTTGTGGAGTTGTAAAAACAGGGATCTTAGCTTTTATTGAATACAACAAAACATTAATTATATGTATATAAAAGCAAATTGACAACATACTTTAACAATAAAATAACCCTTGATTTTCATACGGGGCGGACTGGCCATCTGGCATACCGGACATCACCCAGGTTGGCCGTCGACCCGAAGTGGGCCGTCGACCCGAAGTGGGCCAGTCTGGTACGTTTTTTTTTTTTTTTTAATGAGCAAGTGGAGGCAGATATGGTAACAGGTGTCCAAAAATGGTCCAAAAGTGGTAAAAACGTGGCAAGAAAAGAGTGAAAAGTGACTAAAATGGGCCAAAAGCAGCCATAAAAAGAGCGGCTAAAAAAATGACAAGTGAAGAGGAAGCAGGTGGTATTTAATGGTAGCTTTAATGGGCAAAATGTGGCAAACAATAGTGAAAAATGGCAAAAATATAGAACAAAAAGAGACAAAATGTAGGGAAAAAAGGAAACAAGTGGTATTAATTGGGCAAAAGTTAGCTTATGAAAAGTGGCCAAAAAAAATTAAAGAATGGACAAAAATTTGATAAGAATGTCAAAAAGAAAAATATGAAAAAAGGGATATTTGTTGGCAAAAGGTAGCTAGAGTCTGGAAAAAGTGTCAAAAGGGGCAAAAATAGGACAAAGGACAAAATGGTTACAGGAAATAGGAAGGTTTTTAAGGTTTTCTGGGGGAATAATGATTAAAATTAAGACATAAAGAGCCACATGTTGAGCATCGCTGACTTAATAACAGCTTCTACATGGTGTCACTGATCATGTAGTGGGCTGGTCTGGAAAGAAAATGCCAGGGCGGAATTTTTGTCCCAGTCCACCCCTGTATTCATATCAGCGTAATCTGTACTGGAACAGAAAATAAAACAGTTTAGTCAGCCCCACATGACTCACTGTAAGTCTGCAACAACAACACATTATTTATAATCAGTTCATATGTACTAAACATATATTTATAATTGTCACATATAACAGTAGCCCCCACCCCTGTACTACCTTCTGGCATCTACCCGCTAGACAATTTTGTCCCAAGTATTTTAGGAATCTGTTTCAGGATGAAATAATCCTAGGACAGCTGCTCTCTAATTTTAAGTTGACTGCACAAACATACGGTGTCACAGTGAGAGCTAATAAAGCCAAGTGGAAACAAACACCAGGGATTATTTTAATGTTGCCAGAACCATAACATCCAGGGTTTTCTGTCTCTGCGTAAACTTTTTACTTAGAGGTCAGGACTTGATCTGGAGGCAGTGAGTGAGCTTGCAGTTCTGCTCATGATTCACACTGACAATTTCATCCATCGTTGCCACGGCAACAGCACCTGCAGTGAGAAGAAAGCGTTCACAACGACACATCCTCCGTGTCAGAGGGCGTGAATAAGGGATGTGCTGCTGCTGTGAGCGAGGCCACCTCTGTCAACAACAACACATTGGATATACACTAGTTGTTGTTTTATTTTTATTATTGTGGTTGTTGTTGCGTATGTCAGTCCAGCAGATGTTCATATTGTAAAATAAAATAAAACATTTACTATCATCTGTGCTGACAGTTTCTTTGTCTTTGATCTCTTGCTCTATTGCGTAATTCCCAGCTGGCTGATTATTGAGCATCAGCATCATGCCATCGATGTACTGAAATGCTTTGGCAGAATCAGTTCTGTCCTATTCATGCCAGTAAGGCTTTTGGAAAAGAATATTGACAAATGCATTTGCAAATTCTTCCATGGAGGTCACACAGGGTGTTGTAATTGGCAGCTTTCTGAGTTCGTCCTTAGTCTGCAGGGGTCAGTCTGAAGTGTTTCCTGCTCTGCACGTCATCCTGAGCTCTGCTATGCTGCTGGTGGCTGAGAAACAAGTTCAGATGAACTACGGCCGAGCCCGCGGAACGTCTTCGCGCCGAATAGCACGCACCACATTACCGAGAATTCAGTCAAATGGCTCGGTTCCACCAAGTAAAACAAATCAAACGGTGCAACGTAAAATCGTAATCTACATTGAATTGCCTTTGAAACGATATATCACACAACTACGTATGTTCCAATAAATTTTGAAATTACCGGAAAAGGGGGTGGGTCCCTTTCAAAAAGGTCTCCGAGAGGCTCTTGACATCCGCTCATAGACTATCCATGTCAAATTACAGCCCGATTCAACGAACATTAAGGAGGAGTAATTCCGGTAATTTCCAAATTAATGTGAATATAGTCGTGTGATATATCATTTCAAAGGCAATTCAACGTAGATTAAGATTTTACGTCGCACAATTAGGTTTGTTTTACTTTGTGGAACCGAGTCATTAGACTGAATTCTCGGGAACGTGGTACGTGCTACTCGATGCGGAGATGTTCTGCGGGCCTTGCCGTAGTTCATCTGAACTTGTTTTAAGAACTTGTAGAAAACTGGTACATGGAAACATGAAGGTCTTAAAAGTAACGAGCTCATTTTAAAATGTAAGGAGTAGAAAGTACAGATGTTTGTTTTAAAAAGTAAGAAGTAAATGTAAAAAGTTGCCAAAAAAAAAATACTCACATAAAGTACAGATACCAGACAAAACCTAAGAGTGGAAGTGACATGTAACAAAGTACAAATACTTTGTTACTTCTCATTTCTGCTTTTAAGTATGACTCGTGTGCCCACCGTGTATACTTAAAAAATGTCCTGATATAGTATACATCTGGTTATTTCTCAAGTCCCATACTATCTAATTGGAACACACTACATACTCGATTTGATGTCAGACTTAGTATTAGTACGTTAGGATGCAATTTCGAGCAAAGCCATTGACACAATCCAGGTCTATGGTGCAGACTGCTGAAGCATTAATCACTTCCTGTCTGATTGATTACAGGAGGTTAGGGGCGTATCTGCTGAGTCATGTTCAGGGTAACACCGTCAGATGTCGGCTGTCTCCAGGCTCCCAGCCACCGTCGTTAAAGCAGCTTTATGGATGTCTGCCCTGCTGCTAACTACTGTCAACAATGCTGAGTCACTCTAGCGTTCCCTGCATTCAGCGTCACTACGGATTTTATCTGGTCTCAAAGTCCACAAATAGGCCAGCAACCGGTGTGACATGGTACGCTGTAGTCAGAATATGATTCATTGCTTTATCACACACAGTCCAACCCTCAGCTTACTGTATATTCTCTATTTCAGCCTGAATGGCTGAGTTGTAGAGCTATACCAGAGGTTTCCAACCTTTTTTTTTTCATGACCCCATTTTTATATCAAACATTTCTGACAACCTAAGGGACTTTCTTTCTCAAAAATTAGTTTTTTGATCATGTTTGTTATGGTGTAACAAATGCATAGTAGCCAGAATGTGCACAAGATGTGCCAGCTCAGATATATTTTTACACTATATTTTATTTATTTATCTTTCTATTTATTTATCTATTTGTTTGTTTATTTTTCTTCCTTTTTCTCTTTCTTTTCTTTAAACTGCATTTTATTTGAATTATGTTTATTTTTGAGAAAGTGAGAATACGGTTGTTTAAGATTGTGTGTTGTCTTTTAATTTGAAAAAGAATAATAATCGATTACTTTAAAAAGTATTTTTCAATTGGTAATGACATTTCAGGTGACCCCATTTCAATTTCAGGCGACCCCATATGGGGTCACGACCCCAAGGTTGAAAAACACTGGATTGAACACAAGGATGGTCAAAAGGCTCCTGGCAGAGCAAAACGGCAAGACCCACTAACTAACAGTTTCACAGCTTTAGCTTTTATACAGATAACAGAAAAAGTTCCACCCTGAGGTGAGGAGAAGGAGGGGGTCAGATGCCCAACAGTGGAAACGTTTGAGGATGATGAAGACGTGTATATTATGAGGAAGGTTGGGCGCCAATGTTATCTGTCCTTGATAGCGTGTGTGCGTGTATATCTGCATGTGAGTTTGAGCTTGGCCTTCAGCAGACACAGTGTGTTGCACTGAGTACAATACAATCTGTACTGTTTAATCGAACATGACTCAGCTGTTCAAAAGTGCAAAGAGTAATGCAGTCATCATGTATTAAAACATGACAAATTGTACACATGAACACACATTTGATATGATGATGAATATAATAATTGCCATAACAAACTGTAACGGTTAATGCAATTGTATAAATACAAAATCACAATATGCGCCAGCTCAGATATTTTCATATTGCTGTTTATTTGAGCTAGATTTACATTTCAGAAAGTGAAAGTATAGAAAACTGTTGTTAAATAATGTATATGTGGTGTTTTAATTTGAAAAATAATAATAATTATTTAAACTCTTTCAGCTTTCTGCCCCTTCTTGCACTGTATATCTATCTCTGTGATATTATTGTCACTATTGTTTGTATATTTGTATTATTTTTTATATATTCTATTCTATTTATATTGATGTTTTTCTATTTTTTTTTTGTTAATATATACTATTATTTCTTTTTACTTTATTTATTCTTTAATGGCTAACAGGGAACTTGGGGATGTTATTTCATTATGTACATGTTCATGCATATAATGACAAATACAAATCCTTGAATAATGTATTTTAACCGCAAAATAATAATTAAAAAAATAAATGTATAATTTTTTTAAATTTTAATCAGTAATTCTTTATATTCTATTATTACTAGACAAGTCAGGTGACCCCATTTTATTTCCAGGCGACCCCACGAGGTTGAAAAACACTGAGCTATACTATGTTTCTGGTTTAAAGACTCGTGCTTCTATCGTGTAATAAACACAGCTTTAAACTTCAGAGTTGAGAGTTTGTTTCATTCATCAATGCCAATAAAGCTGATGGTGACTCTGCATCTTTCTCTCCAGCTCCAACCTCCTCAGGAAATGTCTTTATCACTTTAGGGTGACGCTTTAAAAAGAGTCGAAGCATGCAGTGAATCACAATGAGCAAAGATGTTTGGAGACTTCTAAGGGGTCACCGACTGAAAGAAGACATACTACGAAAATACTACAATAAACTCCATTTATATTTACGTGTATGTTGTCTCTTCTCTGCATCATTGATATTGATAAATAAAGTTAAACCCTATGAACTTGTTGGCCTTCCTTCACTGGTGGAGAAAAACTTTGTATTGTTCACGGTCTCAGCAAACGTGGGGAAGCAGTTTTTAGTTGTTATGCTGCAAAAAAAGTGTTGCAAACTCCCTGCAAAGCTGAAGTCAGCATCACATGGAAACCATTTTAAAACCCAAGTTAAAAGCCCTTTATTTCATTTAGTGGTAATGACTAAGAGGGAGGCGCACGGTGGCTTAGTGGTTAGCACGTCCGCCCCACAGCAAGAAGGTCCTGGGTTCAAGCCCTGGGGTGGACTTGGGTCCTTTCTGTGTGGAGTTTGCATGTTCTCCCCGTGTTGCGTGGGTTTCCTCCGGGTACTCCGGCTTCCTCCCACAATCCAAAAACATGACTGTGAGGTTGATTGGAGTCTCTAAATTGCCCATAGGAGTGAATGAGAGAGTGAATGGTTGTCTGTGTCTGTGTTGCCCTGTGATGGACTGGCGCCCTGTCCAGGGTGTACCCCCGCCCAGCGCCCTATGAGAGCCGGAGATTGGCACCGGCAGACCCCTGCAACCCTGTTAAACGGGAATAAGCGGGTATGAAAATGGATGGATGGACCAAGAGGGAGATTTTTAATCAGTTTATTGTTGATTTAATGCATTTTAGTTCAGGGGTTAAATATGGACCAGTTTGATCTTAAATGGGGCACAGATTTGTCATTGTTTTTGACAACTTGCAAGATTTGTGGAAATATTGACACTTCTTTACACAATTTTCAAAAAAAATGACTGCAGACATGTGGTATAAACAAAGGAAACATGCAAGCCCCTAAAAATAGAGTGAAGTTTCATTAAATTGCTGAATTTGTCCATCTAACAACAGGATTATTTGATAATTTACAGAATAATTCATGTTTTCTGTCATTTTTGTCAATCGGATGGTCTAAGGGGCCAGATTTGGACCCCGGGGCCTTGAGTTTGACACATATGATTTAATGTTTTTATTGCTTTTGTTGTTGATTTCAAACTCTGCTTAAAATTAAATGTTTTCTGTTGCACTTTTTGATCACATAAAATACATTGGATTACTTTGTGTATGAAATGCGCTCAAGAAATAAGTTCTGGGATTGATGCTAACATGGTTGGGTCAGAACCAAAACAAGAAAAAATGGTTTTATATGAAATTTAAAGGTAACCCAATCCGGGTTTGATGCTATTTTTTATACTTTCAGTGTTTAACCAGGCATAAGGTGATGCTAGGTAGATACCAGTGTTTTTTAAATTAAAGTATAGTTGTGCCATTGGGAAATGTGGCTAATGTGCTGTGGAATTCACTTGGTTTTTCTATTTAAACTCTCTCTACATTCGCTCTGTTTCTATGCATGGTCACACCTGTGTGTACAAATTGCTTTATCTGAAAAATTTCCATAGAAATGCTGCATGTGCATTGTTAAAAACAAGTGTTTCACCCTGAATAATATTTAGACTCTCAGCTGTGGTTGCACAAACTCATATTGTCCAAACAATCTGTCCATTCATCAGGCTGTGAAACTGATGCATTGGTGGGTCAGAAAGCAAGACACTTTCCAGAATAACTTAAACTAATTTAGGTGTCAGATTAGAAGTTGAACATAGATGGAAGAGCATTACTTTTCAGTTTACTTCTAATATTCCCTCTTCTTTACTCGTGTTATTAGGGCTGGGCGATATGGACCAAAAGTCATATTTTTTCAATATTGCAATATACGATATAAATCTTGATAATCTTGTTTAGGGGAAGATCTGGGATAAGAAGCACTCAGAAATCCATCTAACTTTGCTTTCCATGCAGTTCTGAGAAGTAGCAAAAGCAGCCACTTCTAAAAAGAGTATTTTGATACAAAACAAGTTATAAAAAAAAAACATATGTACATTTTGTAATTTTCTATATCTCCAAAATAGAAAACTTGATATACAGTATCTCCCAGCCCTATGTGCTATATATATATATATATATATGATTTATTTTCCAGGATTCAAACTCACAAAGATACATACATATGAGAAGTGTAGTTAAATAATGCTGAGAAATAAATTACCATCTTTAAATGTTTATTTTCACTGAAACATTGTGACAAATGTTTTTAGGTGTTGCAGATCTGGTGTATGGTCAGTGGTATGTTGTATATAATATGATGTATATATAAGATTTTTTAAAACGCAAGGTGGATTTTCTTTAAAATGTAATGAAAATGAAACGATTGCATAGATTAGGAGAAATAAAGTGTTTCATGGTAAAACCTCCACATTTCCTACCTTTTAATATGTGGTTTCATTTATTCACACAACTGCTTTTCAGGAAATTAACTTTGATCTCCTTAGACAACTGTCAACTGCCAGTCTTATTCAGAGGCGTCTACGGATCTCTGTGATGTGAAAAACAGTAGCAGGACATCTCCGTGCCAAATAGCACGTACCACGTTCCCGAGAATTCAGTGAAATGACTCGGTTCCACCGAGTAAAACAAATCAAATTGTGCTACGCAAAATCGTAATCTACGTTGAATTGCCTTTGAAACGATATATCACATGTTATATGACTGTGTTCTGATAAATCTAGAAATTACCGGAAAAGGGGGTGGGCCTCCGTTTCCCCCCCCCTTTCAAAAAGGTCTCTTGACATTCGCTCATAGAATTTCGATGTCAAATTACAACCCGATTCAACGAGCATTAACGGAGGAGTAGTCATTTGAAAAATGGGGCCCCCGTGAGCCCCCGGCCCCCTCGTGGCACACATGGAGTAATGGGCCCCATTCACATATTGGTATGTGTCAATGATTTGGTACCAACAACTATCGCAATATTTGACTCACAAATAACTAAGAAAACAACGGTAATGTAAATTGCCTAAAAAGGGGGGGTGGGCCCTAGGACCCCTAATCAAATTGTGTGAGGCATAATCCTAATTTACATTGAATTATCATTGAAACAATATATCACATGATTATGTTCCCATGAATTTGGAAATTACTGGAAATGGGGAGTGGACCCCCGGGCCCCCTTCCCTATTTCAAAATAAGGGCTCCGAGCATCTCATCATATTCATTCATAGAGTATTTATACCAAACTACATTCCGATCTAACGAGAACTAACGGAGGAGTAGTCATTGGGAAAATGGGGCCCCCGTGACACGTACGGGGTAATGGGCCCCATTTATACATTGGTATGTGTGCCACCAAACACAGTAAGATTTGACTCGCAAATAAATGAGAAATCGACTTTTGGTTTTTTTTCTTCTTTTGGGGCCCCAAATCAAAAAATCGGGCTCCAAGTGTCGATGTATACACATCCATAGATTATAGCTACCAAATTTCAGCCCGATCCGTTCACGAATAACAGAGGAGAAGCGATTTTAACTAGTGTAAACAAGAAGAAGAAGAAGAAGAAGAAGAAGAAGAAGAAGAAGAAGAACAACAACAACAACAACAACAACAACAACAAAGTGAGTGGCGTTATGAGTCCGGTAGCCTGGCTTAAAAAGAACTTACTGGACTTATTTCCCACCTTTTGAAGTTACTGCTAGCCTATCTTACGCTCTAATTAAGGTGAAACCTTGAAAATGTCGTATTTAAGAAGTGTTTTTCTAGCTGGTAGCCCTATGTACTTACAGTACCTATGAAGTAGCTCACAGTTGCAGAAAGGTTGGTGACCCCTGTTATAAATCCAGAGGGGCTTGCCATATATTCTACCCACAGACTTGTTTTTGAATCCGGTTTCATTCAGAGGAAGCAGTGGAGTGGGAAACCTGGGGGTGGGCAGGTGTGCTGGAAATAAGCTTCTGTTAAAACCATATCCCAGTGAGAAAGTGCCGGAGCAGATGGTTGGAGTGATGACGCCTTCAGAGGAGCTGTGGACAGACGGAGAGGGATTCTTTGGTTTCGGTTGATAGTGGAATGATTCAAAGAAGAAAGTGAGGGAAACGAACCCATGTGATTAACCAAACAGCAGCCAAAACCACGCACGACCAATTATTCCAAAGATGCAGCAGGAATGTGGAGACGACAAGGTCAATGAAAGGTGGAATAAAACGTTTATGGGTCATTTTGGTAACTTTATATTTGGGAACACTTATTAACCATTAATTAGTTGCTCTTTAGCATTCGTAACATATGGCTCTTAATGAGTCAATATTAAGTACTTATGAATACCTTAGTCTCACAGTCTAAACAGGGTTAACCCTAACCCTATAGCATACTGAGATCATATACCACAACTTTAATTACTTACTAATAAGTAATCATTCTGAGGTTATTGACGGAAAACTCTTAGTTAATGGTACTTAATAATGACTAATTAAGAATCAATATGTTACTAATTTAAAGCTAATAAGAAACTAATTAATGGTTAATCAGTAGTGATGTAACGATTAATCGCAAGGCAGTCAAAAATCGATTCATAGGTAACACGGTTGATATTGATTTTCTGAAAATTGAATCGCAGTACTTTCGCATTGAATCGCAGTACTTTTTTTAACCAACCACAAGTGTAGGCGGCGGGCGGAGTCTGCTAATATTTTCTTTCTGGCTGCCTTCTACTATTAAATATGTTAATAAATGATTAATTACCCCTTAAGCACCGAAAGAATATCTGTAATATTACTTGAATATCTGTAAAAGTCACGTTTTTCTATTAGCTCTGTCTGCTAGCATAGCTTCTCTTCTTCACTGCAGGATATCTGCATGCCAACCGACCACTGTGTTACCAGCGCCCTCTGCTGGTCCAAGCGCCCTCTGCTGGTCCAAGCAAAATCAGTTTTTTTTTTAAAGTCCAATTGTTAAGGCACAAAATACATTTTCAGTTGCACTTTTAAAAAGAAAAAGAACTATTATGCAGTTTTGCATTGTTTATTATAGAACCAGAATTTAAATTAATAGGCTTCATTTTCATTTGTATTATTCCTTTATTTATTTCATTCAAGATTTATTTTTAGTTAAATTGCATTGTTTCGAATAGTTTATCAAGGAATTCTTTTGACAATGAAAAATAAAATAAAAATAATACAGTATTTTCTAGTTTTTTTCCCAAAAAAAAAATTTGTCTACAGTCCCATTTTGTAAAATAAATCGTGAGAGAATCGTGTCGTGAACCCAGTATCGTGAATCGAATCGTATCGGGAGTTGAGTGAATCGTTACATCCCTATTAATAGGTGTTCCCTAATAAAAAGTTACCAAAATTTTACTTGTACTAAAATAAAATTTAAAAGAATTAAAATAGTTCATTACATTTCTACACCCAACCGCTACGGAGTAAACTATTATTATTTTTGCTTTAAAATGATCAACAAACATTGTGAAACTACAAAAAAAAAAAAAAAAGAAATGACCAGACAACAATCACATTAATCACGTCATAGCCGACCAATCAGATTAAACATAATGCACGGCATTAAAACAGCATTGAATGCTGATTATTTTTTCAGTTTTAGAGTTCATAAAAGTAGTTATACTTAGAGCCTGATGTTTTTTTTTTTCATTTTGCATTGAAATCATTGGTGTCATTTAATTTTAAAAATGTTTTTTTTTTTTAATTTTTATATTATACAAATGTCTTTGTGGAAAATAAACTAAGTTCTAATTGTGCAAGATCTGGTCTCGTCCTTTTTAAGTTTATACATGACATGGTTACTGTATGGAAGGGAACCGTGGCAAGATTTATTACCAAAAATAAATAACTACTTTGAATACTACTTAATTCAGTTACATTTTACTTGTACTTGAGTATTTTAAGCATGACTTATGTGCACTGGTACTTGAGTACATTTTTAAAAAGTTTCTTTTCTACTTGAGTAGGATATATACTCTTTACACCTCTGTATATAGATATGTGTGTGTGTGTGTGTGTGTGTGTGTGTGTGTGATGAAAATAAAATGTAAATGTCTAACTTGAAGTCAAGCAATGTGAAATTAACAGTAAATATGCAACGTGTTGACTTGTATATGAACTGTAAGTATATTACATTTTTTTTAAATGTGCTTCATATTCCATATTTTGTTTTCATTTTGGCTGTAATATAAAGTAGGAATGTTCACAGCAGTTCACTGTCTACAAAGTTAGGCCTGTATACCCACATTCTAATCACCTGATTATGTTTAGTAAGTGTTTAACTATAGTGATATTTCAGATTTATTGTACATCTGTCTTAAAATATAAAGGATACTGGAGCTCGGTTGGGGTGGTGGGACGCTTTCCCATATTTTCAAATCCAAAACTTGACAGCTGTGTCCTCATTCTATCCTGTCCTTTTTTCTTTTTCATAAAACAATAAATGTTTTTTATTCTCCCACTGTCCTGGATATATTCTTTACCTGCTGCTGTTTCACTATCTCTGAATCTGGTGCAAAATAACTGTACTGTGTTTTATCTGTTAGCCCAGCTGTAGCTGGTGTCAGTATCGAGGGAAGTGAGAGCAAATCTCATCTATTAGTCATGAGATTTAGGGAGTATCTGCAGCGTTTTGTGCAGTGCTGCATTACTCCATATGCCTTCATCACCCTCCTCTTCCTCCCCCTCTTTCTCAGTGGATTCCTCCTGGCTTTGGTTGATATGATGAGTCAGGAGGTGAAAGTCACCTCCCTCGCTCCATTACTCTCTCCACCTCGCTCACACACTCTTATTTATTCTATTTCAAAGATGAAAGGTGGAGCTGATCACATTGATTCTAGTACTGGACTGCACCTAATGTAGTCCGATAAAATCTGATATTTGTTTGGCTGATATCGGACCTATATCAATATCGGATCGGGTCATCCCTAATTTTTGTATTGTTTTTTGGAGTAATTTTTTTGTGTATTTTTGTTGTCATTTTGTAATTTCTTTGTGTCATTGCGTATATATTTCTCTCATTTTTGTGTATTGTGTTATTTTGCATAATTTTCTTTAATTACCTCCGTCAAAGATGTTATCTTTTCAAATTTTTGTACAGAACTGGGACAATATACTGATTTTGGATCAGCTTAAAAAATGGTAAAAATCCCTATCTCAACATTGACCAAAATTCAAAACATCATGTATTGCTTTGTAAGTGAGTGATCTTTATGAAAGTTGACACAGTTATGTCAGTTTGGTTCATCAGTTACCTCACCGAGGCTCATCCGGATCCGATTTGCATTTAATCGTGATTTTTCTGGAAAAAAATGGGGGTGCCAAAAACATTTGGAGCTACTACAAGATTATTAATGAGGTAGAAATCTTATTTGTTAATACGCATCAAATGGCAACACTTATACTTAACAATGTACATGGTTCATTGATTATTAAACTATTACTACTACACTACACGTGCTGCAGTTTGCTATGGGAGCGCTCAGATCTGAACAGAAAAAGGTCAAATCAAGGTCAGATATTACCATTAAAATGACACGTGTTATGAAACACGCTGCTCTTTTAAAAGCTTGTGCGTGGATCACTTAACAGTGAGGTCACTTCCTTTATTTGGGATAAATGTCACCTTAGTCATGCTATCATTATTACCCAATGATGTGTGAAGACTGTGCAACTTGCTTTTGGGCTTTTTCATATTTCATTTCACACTCAGTAAAGCTGTATGTTTTCTGATGTTTATCCTTTTTGTGTTAACGCTGTGAAAAGATTTGAGTGTGAAGCTTTTATATATTGGCACTATAGGTAAAACTGGTTCATTACAGTAAATCCCACAGAAACACACCAAGGATACAATCTTAATATTCCAGTCAATGCTCTTAATAATTTAAAAAGCAAAAAAAAAAACCCCACAGCCTTTTTTCCTATTTATTATATATATATTTTAGCCTTTAAATGAATTAATGTTGTTTAGCAGAATATTAATTTAACTATTTTATTTAGCAGAGTAGAGACCTTGCACAAAAAACAAACAAACATGTATTTAGTTGAAAGGACCAAATGTGCACCAGATGAAATCTTTCCAGCTACTTTTTTATTTATTTTTTTTAAATTGAAATAGTTTGAGCAGGGGAAAAAAAAACAAACAAAAAAAAAAATCAGGTACATAAAGTGCAATAAATCTACTTGTTCAAAAAGCTTTACAATTTATTTACATTTACTTAAGTGCATATACGTGTGTTTTTTTTTTTTATTGTTTTAATCCAATGAGATTAAGTTAATTCTGTCAAATTTGAGTTTTTAACATCCAATTTTTATTTCAGTGGGAAAGTTCTGTTCTGATATATTCTACTCAAGTAGAAACACTGTTACTTCATTGAAATTGTACTCAAGTACAAGTAAAAAGTAGCTACATTGAATAGTACTCAGTAAACCAAATTAATTTTTGGTAATACTGTAAATCTTGCCACGGTTCCCTTGCATACACTAAACATTTCATGTATCAATTTAAAAAAGGAAGAGACCAAATCTTGCACGATTGGAACTTCATTTATTTTCCACAAAGGCATCTGTATAAAATAAAAAAGTTTGTCAAAATGTAAAAATCTTTTAAAAATAAAACAACACCAATAACAGACGCTTTGTCATCATTGGTTACATAGTGCTTGTAGAATCTTCTGCTGATGCTCTGAGAACAAATAACCACCATTCAACGCTGTTTTGGTGCTGTGCATTACGTTAAATCTGATTGGTCGGCTATGATGTGATCTATTTGATTATTTTCTGATCATTTTTTGTAGTTTCACAATGTCTGTTGTTCATTTTAAAACAAAATAAATAAATAAAAAATATGATAATAATAATTTACTCAGTAATGGTCAGTTGTAGAAATGTAATGAGTTATTTCACTTCTTTTTAAACAAGTAAAATTACTGATTTAGAATTATATTCAAAAGAGAACAATACCCATAAAAGCAACTCAATTACAATAATGTGAGTACCATACTTGTAATCCATTACCTAATCCCTCACTGAGCAGTATAATATCTAATAAGAACAAGGTTTAAAGTGAGTTCACATTTTTGGGACTCATCATTCACCTCTGTGTTTTCTAAAGGAACACACACACACACACACACACACGGTTACGTAACAGGATGTGTAGTTATCAGCTGTAAAGCTCACATACATAGACACACACAGAGAAAAGGCTCATACTGTATCATGCTGCACATGATCCTGAAGCAGGTGTAGATAGTCAAAGTATTCCTCTAATCTCTAGTCTAGGACAGTGTTTCCCAACCTTTTCTATTGTATCTCTTTACATGACAAGTTCAGCCATCACTGAATGACTAGCCTTTGTTTTATTTACATGTTGGCCTTCACACTCTCTCCTACAGCTAGAGCAACAGTGGCTAATACATGTTAACCTTTGCAGTTTAATCCCCTGTGCTTCAACTTTTAATGGGGGAGGCCTGAAATATCTAGTAATTAATAAAAAATATATTCTATGTGTATATTCTCTCTATAAAGCAAGCAATCTCTGTCTGTCTGTTCCTCAAATTCTGTGGATCAGGCTCAGATTGACCTGAGACTTTCAACATGGCTGCTGCTTGGCTCAAAGGTGTGCGATGTCGGATTTGACGTTCTGACTGCAATGATACCGTTCATGAATAATTTCATAAAATTGTCCACCGGGAGCGGAGCCAGCAGAGTCATGTGTGCGCCAGAGCCAATCATTGGAGAGCTGGGACTGTTGACATCATCACTGTGGCGGTAGACCTATGCAGGCTTTGATCACTTTGATCACCGGGTGGTGGTGGCGCAGTTGCAATAATATGTAATAAGCAGTAATTATATGTAATAATAGGTAATTATATGTAATACAATGTAATTACATGTAATTATATGCAATAATAGGTAATTATATGCAATAATATGAAATAAGCAGTAATGATATGTAATAAACAGTAATTACATGTAATAAGCAGTAATTACATGTAATAAGTAGTAATTATATGTAATAAGTAGTAATTATATGTAATAAGTAGTAATTATATGCAATAAACAGTAATTACATGTAATTATATGTAATAAGTAGTAATTGTATGCAATAAACAGTAATTACATGTAATAAGTAGTAATTATATGTAATAAGTAGTAATTATATGCAATAAACAGTAATTACATGTAATTATATGTAATAAGTAGTAATTATATGTAATAAGCAGTTATATGCAATAAAATAAGCCACAATGATATCTGATTATATGTAATAAACTGTAATAACATGTAATAAGCAGTAAATATCATTGTCTTAAGAGATGCAGAATTAGTCAATTTCATATATTAATTCTTTGAAGCGTTTTGAGTGTCTATGATAAAGTGCTATTTAAAATCCAATGCATTATTATTATTACATATATTGGCTAAAATATTTGGTAGTATAACTTTCAACATGTTAGTAAAGATTTTGTAGTTAAATAAGGTCACCATATTCTTTTTCCATTGATGCCATTTAATGTCAATAGTTGGGCACATACAGTACCTGAAACAGGATATTAATTAACTCAATATGTTGAAAATAAATGCATTAATGTTTCCAAGTACCGCTATGCGTGACGTACCCATCCTGGTGAGGACTAGTACAGATTACATGGATCCTGGTTGTAAAACACTGCGGCTGCTTTAATCACTTCTAATCATTTTTGTTCTGATGAGAAACCAAAATTAAATACCAATGTGCTGAAAATGTGTCCAGCTGCTCATTTACCCCCAGCGCTCGTCCTAAATAGCTTTTTTCCTCATTTCTCTGTGAATGAAGGTATTGGAACATTGAGCAGATGTTCATAATTAGTGCAAGGGAGAAAAAAACATGTATTCCCTTCTCCAGCTTGGTGACCAGATTAGTATCCAACATAAACATCTGCCTGAAAAAACCAGACTGAGCTGATGCTCATTTTCATTGCATTACTGGGACTTAATTTACAGTAGCTTTCTAAATGACTTTTGAGAGTCATACTTTGAGTTTTAAAGTTTGTTTGTGCTACTGTGGTTTGGGGAGGGAGGGGCCAAGGGAACGTATTATTCTCCTACATCAACTTCTTCTTCAGAGGAAATCACACTTTTCATTTTGGTTGGGCGATATAGCCCAAAGCTTAAGTCTTTATATTTGTGCGATATACGATATTAACCTTGATATCCATCTAACTGTGCTTTTCATGCTGTTGTTGGAAGTAAAACAAGTTTGTTTAAAAAAAAAAAAAAAAAAAAATACAAAATGAGCTTTAAGATAAAAATAAATCAATATAGGCAATATTGTAGTTTTCTACATCGCAAAAATAGAAATCTCGATATATCTCGATATATTGCCCAGTGCTACTTCCCATGCACAATCACCAAATTCCCTCAGATGCAAAAACAGGCCAATTGTCCAAAAGCTGGTCCTTAAAGTTTTGAAAATTCACAACTAATCAACCATATATGTTTGATATTTGCCACTTTCACCAAAATGTAACCCCAATACTGAAGAAACTTTTGTATATTTAAACCTATTGCAAACTATGAAGTCCATCACTTTATTTTTTTTTTAAACTGCAAAACATATTAAATCTATCTCCTAGTGTTATAGACCAAGAATATTATGAAGGTCTTGGTCATGTCTTGGACTTGAGAGCATTTTTTACTCAGATTTGGGATTTTCTTCAACTTCATTAATGCAATAATAAAGAGAAGGAACTGTTCCTGATTAATTAATGTTGTAATTTCAACATTTAACACCAAACTTTAGCCGTTAGCAGACTGATTGTTTGGAAATATCTTGTGTGTCAAACACTGGGATATCAGTGCATCTTATTTCTAGTCAGAAATAATCAGTCTAAGTATAGGCCTCATGAAACAGTTACTTTTTTCCCCAGATGTTTAATATAATTCTGGACTCATCAGTGGTTTTTAAATACATAAAAGCCACTTTTATGTATTCATGTGTGTAACCATGCTCATGGAATGTTTTACAGACTCACAGGGAGAGTTTAGGCCTTTTACAGCACCTCGTCACAAAAACTTCACCGTGTTCTTGTTTTAGCTCATTTATTTTTTAACTATTTGGTGGTTTTATATTTCATAAGCTCTTAGTCTGTGACAGTACCTTTTTACTGTTTTTCCTGTACTTTGCCTGTGTGCTATTTATTTAAGAACATTTCAGTAATGTTTTATAAGTATGTCAAGGTTAGAGATGTTTGTATTTTGTGCATTGAAGATGTTGCAGACACCTCGTTTTTGTTCATGAAATATATTTCAAAAGAAAACTACAATTAAATGAAACATGCTCTATAACAACTCAACCTTATCATGCTTTTTAAATGGGATGTCCTGATTTTCAAGTCTTGATCTTGGGTACAACACTAAACATCTCCATGCTGTCTAAACGCAATATGTATTTTTTATTAACTGAATTTTTGACAGCTATCTTGTCAATTAGTGAAGCTACAGTTGAAATTTCTAATTAGCTCAATGACATCGACAATATTTCATCAATTAATAGTTGTGGATAAATTATGTTTGAAGCCACTTACAGGTTTCATTTAGTCATTGTGTTTCTAACTATCATCATCTGACAATTGTTTTACAAAATAACTGGAAATAACACCTGGAAGATTAGCAAGAATATTTGATGTAGTTTTTATGCTTGGAGTAAGAAAGGCAAACCTTCAGATTGTCACATGTCGCATTCTTCCTTGATTATTACCCAAAAAAACAAGCAAAAACATCAAGTCTACACTGTTGAAAAGTTTTTTTTAATGGTTCAGTTGGTATAGGATGTCGAAGCATAAAGTCCAAACATGGTCAGCCGCCGTTACAAAATTAACTAAATAACGACGACTGAGGTGAACGGATACAAAACCAATGCAAAAAAAAAAGAAGAAAAAACAACAACAACAACAAAGCGATGGCAGGTCATCACAGTAAAAAGATGCACAATCCTAGTCTCAAATCAACAACATACTTTAAATTGGTAGCAAAATCACACACATCAACGACCATTCACAACCCAACGGCTGCAGAACAACCCTGAAAGGTAAAATATACAGTAAGACCTTTTACAGGAGAACAAAACAATGCATAGACCGACAAAATAAAAGAAAACAAGTTTTACCACAAAAGTAAACATTTGTGTAAGCAAATCTCTTGTCAATGGTAGAGTGACCAACCTGTGAGCCATTTACATTGCAATGATGTAGAAGACATTCACTTGGAGGTAATTGCCCGACCACGTTTGAATAGAGCCGTAAAGCTTCCACAATCTTTAAGAATGTACAAACAATGGTCATGGTGGAAAGCTTCCATTATCCTCAGCGAATGAAATCACTGAAAACACAAGGCAGACATGCTTGGTTTGAAGACACAACAATGATTTGTACAAAAAGAACAAACCGCAGACTGTACTTCAAACACATTAAATATTGAACATGACACGGTGAAATCGTGTCGACTCTCACCAAATACTCATCTGAGGCGTCTCCAGTCGAGTCCATCAACACTGAGTGGATGCAATAGTTCACTTTGTCTTTGTTCACCAAACAAACTGTAGATTAATAGTGCAACAGATGCAGTACAGCCACGGTAAAGGTAGTCTGACAATTGTGTGTGACTTTTAGTGTCAACTGGAAAGACGTCTTTCCTCCATCTACTTGTTCTCCATGATTGATAATACATTTTTATTTCTGTAAACAATAAATTACAACTACAAATCGTCTTATCTTTAACAGTTACTTTTATATTACAGGTTTAAAAAAGAAAAATGGGACAAAAATGGGGGAAGAAAAACAAAAAACAAATGGCACTTTTTTTTTTTCCACGTGTATGTACAAAATTAAAACAAAACTAAAGAAGAAGAAGAATTAAAAAAAAAAAAAGCCACAATAACCCCACACATTGATACTTTGCTTTGGGGAGTGTGTTTCATGTTGGATTATGTTTGGTAGTGTGTTGAAGTATTTCATTTTTCCTTCACAACAGAAAAAACAAAACAAAAAGAAAAACAAGAAGCCAAACATTTCTCCAAAAAATAAGAAAAAAAACGTCAACAAGCAGGACAGCAGCCTCGAGGAACTGAATTGGGGAACTGTGCATTAGAGAAGTTATAGATAAAAATCGGACACATTTACACAAACCTGATGAAATGGTGAAAACAAACACTCACTGTTGTTTTGTCCAACTTTTATATGAATAAATTGACCTTAAAACTTCAAGAGATTTGAGAGAAAAAAAAATCAATTATAATGCACAGAATTAAATAAAATCATCCTAAAGCCTATAATAGGTCTAAAACATGATCAAAGGATTGCAAAGTGTTTTTCATTGTTGCAATCTGTTTTTTTGTGCCATGTTGTGAGTCAGGTCTGTGTAAATTGTGTGTGATCACAGGCTGCAGAGAAATTCCATAATGCTACATTATTCAATCCTGTTTTCCATTTTCTTTTCTTTACCTTGGAGGAGTTCATGTCCGTAACCTCTGCATCTCTTCTGCTTCCTTCTAAATGACACCGCTGTATAACTATAAAAGCAGGTATAAAAACAGCAGTAAAAATGAACTTCGGCCCAGTGAGGGTGAGCAAAAAACAGAGAGAAGTAAAATCTATTCTAACACAATCAAACAGATTGTGCGTTTGCTTCAGTCAGCTGATAACTGGCCCTTTTCCTCCGGTAACTGCAGCAGACAGAACAAGTAACACTGCCTAAAGCCTCAAACAATGCAAAACAGGACCAACCCCTCCAACCTGCCAAATATTAGATTAAAAAATTAAATAATCATCCACACACACACATACACACAACCTGTTGCCAAAGCGTCAGCCCAGGGTGAACCACGTGGGCGTGTTTTGGAGCGGCTGTTGTTAAGCAGCCGATCAGGCGACGTTCCTCTTCTGTTCCTCCCAGACGTTCCATCTTTTCCATCTTCAGTGTTGTGTCGTGATCCGGGGTGTGATTGTGTATGTGTGTGTTTGTGTGGAGTGTGGGTGGGTGTGTGCGATGTTGGCCAGGGTCACTGTCGCCGATCCTCCGTTTCTGACCGTGAGAACGCCATCACCACGTCCTCTGCACCTGAGAGACAAAAGGAGAAAATAAACTGTGAACCTGAGTGCAGCGATGTCACTATGTAAGGACAGCTTTACGTGAAACTAGTAGTTTGTGTGGAAAAAAAAAAACAGACTCATTGACGATGCAGATTTTGTATCATCGATGCGTTGTTTAATCTTCTAAATAAATGCTAAAGTCCAGCTTGCGACCGCTTCCTGCTGCAGTACCTTACATTGACTGCTAGGATCAGTGTCGCCCCACTAACTTTGTGCAAGTAAACAGCGAAGAAGAATGGCGGAAAGAGGCAAAAATTGAGGAAGCTTAACGCCACCATAAGTTCCTAAAGCTTCAGAACTTTTCACTGAAAACAAAGCAGTGAAACACTTTAAGTGTCATTAAAGCATGACGGAGATAAACGCACAACGAAACAGAATCATAGCCGAGCCCCGGGTTGTACACGGACAGAGAGAGGTGTGACATCACTACCGCTGGTATTTACCCAATATTTTATTTCTAATCCGATGTGTTTTTTAGCCTACAGTCTGTGATTCTAAAAGGTATTAATTAATAATGGGTTTTATTAGGTATGTGTGTACATCTGAAAGCATGTTTAAATCTTCACTTATCAGTGACTTAGTAACGTAACTGCTTTGAAATATTTTTTCTGCTGATACTCGCATTTATTCTGAACAGTAAGCCTCTTTAATTTACTATCAATTATGTGATTTGGATAACATTTATTAGACATTTTCTAACTTGTCAGGATTCTTTCAAACAAGGTGTTATTTATTATTTTATGGACTTGATTTATGTGCTTCAAAACAGAAAAACAAGTCGACTAATCGAAAAAATAATCGATAGATTAGTTGACTACAAAAATAATCGTTAGCTACAGCTCTAATGACAGCCTTCATGACACCTTATTTATGCTAATGTCAGCATAATGTCAACGTAATGTCAGCCTTATATATAAAACTTGAAGTATAGTGTTACCAAAGGCTCCAATGGCACAAAAACAGCCTCATCTGTTACAAATCAAATCATTTAGAAAATGACAATTTTACAAAATGACAAAACCCTGACGCATCAGAAAAGTGTCAACGCATTTGGTAGTTGATGAACAATTGCTCTCCAAAATGCACACGGGTGAATACGCACCCAGGGAAGAGGAACTGCTCATATTGACAACAATTCATCAGAAGAAGCATCCATCATGGAGGGACAGATACACCCTGACAAAGGAGATGCAGGCCAGCTGTCCTCATTACAATTCAAATATCTGCTGATCGGACCCTGATTTAACCCGATTCTTCAGAAACAAGGATGGCCTGACACATTTTTTTTTTTTTTTTACAAAGACTCACCAAATGTTTTCAAACTGCAGTTGAGTGAATTTCAGATCGTTACAGTAACAGTTTATCGCTCTGATTGTCATCAAATAAAAATGAATGCATTGGAAACATTGTTCGCTGACACAAAAAGCAGAGTGGAGCTACAGTAACAGTGTTTCACAACCATTTTCTAGGTACATCTTTGCTGCTACCATAGCGCGATGTGAGCCAGCCCCCTTTTTGTTTACATTTGTAATGTTATATGTTATAAAATACATAGTTATCTGATTTCTTAATCAGAAAATATAAGCTACTGTGAAGTTGCTGTTGCACTTTAGCTTAAACCTGGGTTAAAGCTTGAAATTGCTGAATGACAGAGACTCATTTACTTTTTATTTTGGGATTGTTCAATGCATTTTAACTCTTGAGAACAATCACAGCAATAAAGTTGCACTTTTGACAATATATCTGATGTCTGCAGTAATTTTTAAGTGCATTGAAAGAAAGAAAAAAAAATCAAAAATCGAATCGAATCTCGCCCTACTTCTTTCTAATAAAATGTACAATTAACAAATCTGCAGTAATTTTTTAAATGTTTTTAATAGGAATCAAATGAACAACAACAAAATATTTTATCATATTTCATATTTTGCATACTATATACACATCTAGCAAGGCATGAAAGTAAGTTTAAAAGTGTATATAATTTGTTATTTTATTTACTGTATAATATATAAATATATTATTATTATTATGTCTGTGCTCTTTGGGACGGGGAGGGGCTCACAGCAACACAATGGCATATTTGCAGACAATAATGAATTTGTTTTCCAAAATGTTTTTTTTTAGAAATTGAATAATTTTTCACGGCACACTTAGTGGTTTACAAACCCTGCAGTAACACACAGTCTGGGTCTGTCCTGCTGATCAGCACTGATAATAACAGTGTCAGATCTGAGCCTTCGATACCATTCAGTCAGTTTCACTGAGCCAAACGTTGGTATGGATGTATGAGACATCATCTGAGAGCAAAGATTTCAGACGATAATACCGGTAATAAAAAAAAAAACAACAACTCACCAGGTCTTTTAAAACAAAAAACAATACAAGAACTAATGAGACAGTGAAATAATCTTCAGCCCATAAAGCTAGAAATCGTTCTACATCTTGCATTCCTTCAGTGTTACTAAATGAATGAGGAACAACTCAGTTTGAGTCAATACATAAATCCCACTGCTGCACAATAGGACTTTGTCAGCTGGCTTTTGTTTAGCACAAAACAGCCCATTAGTCTGTTGACAACCGTGATACATCAAGTTATTTAGGGCCCGTTTACAGAGGCTCAGTCTGGTCTGACTGTGATGAGCACTGCATGACAATCTTCTTTAAGGTGAAATTAAAACACATGGCATAGAAAAGGTAGCATTATGGGTTGACTCAATCCATTTTAATTAATTAACTAAATAAAAGCAAACCTTCATTGTCAAGAAATCTCTATCAAGGAAGTGTAAATTGTGCTCATTTTTTTATTATTGAAGTCATATCAGTGTATTTTATGCCACTGAGAGCCTTTGTTAAAACCTGTCATCATTTGAAGTTTGTTTGGGTTAATTCCCCTATTGTCGAATTAGAAAGGCTGAAGAGTGAATTTTCCCAAATTTATTATTTGATTATATTTAAACATTTCAGAATTTCTCTAAATATTTAGGGGAAAAAGGCATCATTTGTAAAACAGTTTTGAAAATACGATGCTACATTATTGATAGTTAACTTTTCTGTTAGTTTTTCGCACTAATGTTTTTATAGTAGCATACTGTATACATTTTCTAACGTTTTTTGTTATTGCATACCTCTTTCAGGAAGAGCAGGCCCAGTGCAATGTCGGTTTCACTGTCTAGACAATAACTTGTTTTATTGTTTATAATGCCATAATATAAAGGAAAATAACATAAAATGAATGATGTTCAGATAATAATAATTAAATCTGTCTTTGTTTATTTAGAAACCTTAATACCATGCCATAGCACATTTATTAATGTTAATCAAATCTTTAAAGATATGCATAAACTCTTATGATTTCATATTTTAGTCGACACCATCTGCAACAGATTTAGTCTGTTATGGTTTCATTCATTCAGACAACTATTTTCAGGAAATTTACTTTGATCTCCTGACATGTTTCGACTACCAACTGTCAGTCTTCCTCAGAGCCATCTACTGATTGCTTTTAAAAAGTGCGAGAGAGCTCTCAGGTTGGCCACATCCAGAAATAACTCATAAGGACACATAGAAGCTATCAGTAGATGCCTCTGAGGAAGACTGACATTTGGTAGTTGAAAAATGTCAGGAGATCAAAGTACATTTCCTGAAAATAGTTGTCTCAATGAATGAAACATTAACATATTTCAAAAAAGAAGACAAAATGTACTTGCTGGAATTATTAAACAGATTTAGGCGACTAAAAACTTAAGTCCTGATGGCTAAATTTTCACAAAAAAATATGACTGACTAAACCTAAATCAAAATTTGACATCAAACTAACAACGATCAAAAAGCAGCTGCTCTTTCAGTGCTTATTATTCTTACTTATTATAAAGATGAAAGTAGGCCAGGACTCCCAGCTTCCGCATGTATTTGACATAAAAGGGCGGACCACTTCCCTTCACACAGCACAAAATAATTAGCTTCTCGCTGCTGCATTTAAGAGCTTTGTAAGATCAAAACTTTTTTTCTGGTTGGCGAGGGGAGTGTCAGACTTCTATTATGCATTTCAGGCTCCTTCTCAAACGGGAGCACCAGATTTAACTAATTAAAGCTAAAGCAAAGATGATGCCGACACTTGAAACTGAAGGATATGAAAATATTGGCCGAGACACGCTGTTCCACTCTAGTTGATAAAACTAGCATCATCTGCTTGGAGACGTTTTGCATTCTTGAAGAAGACGGTTATGTAACGGTGCTAAAGAGGAAGCAGGACGGTGCCTACTCTAGTGTTCCAGCTCCTTATTTGGAGTTTGAAATAAAACAAATTCATTGTGATGAATGCCATCCAGATTTATTCTGTGTGAAGGAGTTCAGTCTGATCAAAGACAGTCTATGAAAATTTGCCGAATCACTTGCAGTTGACCTCCTGAGATGGACACAGAGCCAAATGAAGGTCTGAACTTCACCTGAGCAGCACTGTGCCTAAGACGTCTCTTGATTTTATCTGGCTGTTACATCCTCACACTTCAAAACACACACAAGCCAAACTAGCAATGGAAACATTCAGTCCCTCATCACTGTTGCCTAGCGACGTCAGGCTGCATCATCAGTGCCGTTGGTGATGCTGCTGCTTACAACAAAGTTCTGGTTTATTTTTGTTGTAGCCCTGGATAAGTGACCTGAGTACTTTCCTGGAGAAAGTCAGACGAGGAGTGTCGATCTTTTTATGAGCTCAATGATGTACAGAGGAATGTGTCATTCACCCACACACATGCTACACCTGCAAACATCCCTCCCTGCCAAGAGCCAATGACAGCCTGGCCTACTAATATGAAGTTTTTGTGCCTGAAGAACAGAAGAAAAACTTTGCAAAGATGTAAGCCGGCATCGGTGACAAACATTGCAGGCAGCATGTGTAAATGACCAGAATTATCTGATTGCAAAAATAAAAAGAGAAAACGTTTAAAGGAGCAAACGTTACTAAAGCAGAGGGATTCGTTATTAATACATATTGATTAGTAACAATAAAGGCCCGCTGCAAACACTTCAAGGTGCAAGTGCGTATGTTTGCTTCACACGAAAAAATGGTGCATAGATTTTTTCTTCATTTGTTAAGGGGTTGGCCAATGTGCTGTCTGGAGTCTGCGATTAATATTTTAAAATGAGCTTATTGTCTTATTTGGATGCACCAAATGAAAATTCTTGGCCGAAACCTCTGATTCCCGTCTCCTGCGCGCTGTGCCGTGTGTTTAATTTTTTGTGCGCACTGCTTTGTTTCTACCCACATTCAAGTCATGATCTTCATAACACGGATAAAATACAGTTGTAATGAAGTGCTGAAGATCTCAGTGAAACGTGCGCTGACAGACTGTAAAGCTGAATTTATGCTTCTGATAAGTGATTTGGAGGAGCGCGTCAGGCGTAGATTGAGGGCTGCCTGGTGCTGTTGGACTGTTTTTCAGACAAGCGTGCACTGACTGTGGTGTTTGCTGACAACATCCTGTTACAGCCGAGTTATTTTGGCGATAAAAGTGTTTTCGGTGGCCGCATTTTTGGTAAGAGCACTTGTTGGCTTGGCTTTGCGTTGTGTGTGGCTTATTGGTGTTAATGTGTTGCTGGTTTTTGCTTTATTTGTCTGACATGTTTGTTTTTGCGCGGTGTTGCGTGACTTATCCAATCATATGATCATAGGTTGCTACACACGTTTTTTTTAGGGATGCAACCAAGATGAGTTGTTGGTAAAAGATTTAGTCAATCTGCTGGAGTCAGCAAAGAGAACCCCAGGACACAAGGTGAGCCCAAACTAGACAAAAAGCAAGTCTGTCAAAGGAATATGACAATTTACAGGCCCAAACAACAGGAAATATGATAATTTAAGACCTACAGGAAATATAATAATTTAAAGTAAGTTATCACTTTATTAGTTTTACAATGGGAAAATTATCACAATATCCCGATCCAATATTCCATCAGATTATGTCAGCCTGCATCTATAACCTCTGTTATAAGCAGTCCCTTCCAGACTCCGCTCCAGCACTTCTATCCAGAACCTTTTATCCAATTGCTTAAAAATGGTTCGAATAATCGATTACTAAACAAGTTCGGATAAACTACGACAGGGCCCGGGGAATGTCTTCGCACCAAATAGCCCGTACCACGTTACCAAGAATTCAGTGAAATAGACTCGATTCAAGGTAAAATCGTAATCTACATTGAACTGCCTTTATTTTTTTATTTTTATTTTTTTATTTATTCAGTTCATTTCCGACATGGTTGCATTCACAGAAATTCATTTGACATTCAGAGCAAAATCACATCATTATTTTTTTTTTATTTTTTTTATTTTTTTTTTTGTCATTTTGCATGCCGGAAAGGGCGACGGAAAAAAGCATTATGCTTATCCAGATCCGTCCCCTAATTTGAACACAGATAATTTTACATCCAAACTCGTTTCTTCCTTTTTTTTTTTCTTTTTTTTTGTCTAACTTATTTATTTTTATGTATTTTTTTTGAAATTCTTTGAAATGATATATCACACAACTATGTTTCGATAAATTTAGAAATGGCCGGAAAATGGGGTAGCATTAACGGAGTAGTAGTCATTTTAAAATTGGGGCCCCCGTGACACATATGGGGTAATGCCCCATTCATATATTATATCATCATATTTGACTCGCAAATAATGAGAAATTGACTTTCTTTTTTTTTTTTGTGTAAACAAGAAGAAGAAGGAGAAGAGGAAGAGGAAGAAGAAGTTGAATTTGTTTTCTTATTTTGCACAGATGATGTTTTATGTGGATTAAATGCAGTGGGGCATCACATTAAAAGTAAGCTAAATGTGTTAATTCAATGCAGATATACTGTATACAGTGTAATATGACATATAGGTTGTGAAGGGGGTCTACGTATAGATTCTCATCAGTTAATGTCGGAAATTGAGAATGAGACAATATCGGGATAACGGCAAAAAGCTACGTTTATAGAAATGACTGCACCTTTATGTGATTATTTATTTTACAGTTGATGAAATGTGATTATACTTAAGATTTTAGATTCTATAAAAGGTAACCTGAAATGAAATGAGAATGTGTACCAAGTGTGTACTTCAGAGGCTTTGTTTTTGTAAAAATATGATTAAGAATAAATGTAGCACAGCTAAATAAAATAAAAATAATTTATACCTTTTTTCTCATAACGAGAAAAAGCTGAAGCCATAAAAGTTGCAAAATTATTTCTATTAATGATTTCAATTACTGTCTCACGCCAGCGTTTTGCTTTATCAATAAAGACAATCCTCCCTGTCAAAAATCAACATTTCTTTATAACAAGAGCTCAAATAAAATACATCAAGTCCTGTCCGTCCAGTGTCCTTCACCCTTATGTGAGACCAAGACTAACTTACTAAAGCATTCACAACAAGACAGCTGTTAAAAATATTCCTTAATTCCCCAAGCCTTCGGCGAGGAATTTCTTTAGGCCTGAATAAAATAGCAAAATAAAGCACAGTATTTGCATGTATGGTAATCAGCCAATTAAAACCATCTGAAATGCTAATTCAGTGACCCATAGACTTACGAGTATTTACAGCCCATATTCCCAAAAGTTGGATTTCTTCTGTTTAGCACAAGCAGGAGCCAGAGTAATATTTCACACATGAGCACAGATATTGGTGTAATATTTTCCACGCTGCTCCAACTGCATCATAAGCATGGTCAAGTTTTAAACTATATTATTTTTGCATCAGTGCATAGATCATACAAGGCCTGTTTCTACTAATACTTTTCTACCATGCCCACAAAATCCAGTAACATGATCAATATAATTATGCAATATACAAATAGCCACATGATCACTGTACGTAATAAGGGCTCATTAAAAGATTAACATACATTTTTCTGAAATAAAATTTTTAATATTTTTTTATCATTATTATTTTTTGTAAAGATTTTTCCACTTTCAAACTTGCCTTTATTAGACACTATTTTTAATGTATGTAGTCTTGCGGTTTAAAACCTTAAACAGGAAAAGAACATATTTTTAGGATTGTTCAAACCTTGCATGATTCTGAACTGCTGTATAGTATACGCAACAATTTATTTCAATAGATAAAAAAACAACAGGAACAAACCACAAGGACTCACAAAGTCATTTGTGCCATTGCAAAATGTCACATTAGATTGCAATCAACCATGTTATCCTTTGATCCAACTGTATTTGGAGTGTGATATATCGATACGGCGATATATCGCAATATTTTTTTCGCACGATCGGTTAACGATACGCTCGTGCTATCGATTTCCTCCCCCCCCAAAAAAAACCCTTTCCGTTTTTTTAGTAAAATGTGCAGGTACATCTTCACAGAAATTTTGTCACTGTTTGTTGAAGGAACCAATATACTGTTTTATTGGTAAGAAAGACCCTATTTTTTGTTTACAGAAAGCACTTTTGGAGATACTTGCATTAAAATAGTGTCACTGTTCATAGGACACTTTTTCAATTTATCGTCTTTCAGAGATATAAAATAAAAATTGTATTTTTTCACTTAATCTTTTTTTTTCTTATGTCAGATTATTGTAAATTGATTTCTGACCAATTTATCGATAATCGCAGTATCGTCATATCATGAGATAATCATTAGTGTGAGCTTAGTATCACGTATTGTATCGTATCGTGAGGTACCCAGAGGTTCCCACCCCTAAACTGTATGACTAAAAGTTTAAACAATAATTGATATGTCATCGAGAATCAGGGATAATAATGTATTCTTGTACCATTGTTAAAGTTGTTTTGAAGTTTGCTCCTTTTATTACATTTTAGCCACACTGACTTGATGTCTGGTGATGACATTTTTCTTCTTTTTCAATATTTTAAAATAATATTACCAAGTTGAAAAGAGATCAAATACAGGCCTCCCTCTTTGCTCCACCTCAAAGGATCAGAAGTGTGTAGGTGGCTACCAATCCTCTGGCAAGTCGCCAAATGAAACTAAACGAGTCTGTTTTTGTGATGTATAATGCATAGCCCCACACCCCTCACTATTAATTGTATAATTCATGCCTTTCCTCCTGACTGTATTGACAGAGTAAAGACACAGAGCTGTGGGCCGACTAAAAGGTACAAAGTTAGAGAAGGAGTATAAACAGAATGAAATGACAGCTCATCAGTGAGTCATTCAAACCGCTTAGTATTCATTAAATATTGACTGAAATATCAGTGTCGATTTATGATGTACTTAAATAGGGTGCAGCTTTTGGTCACATTAAATAAACTGCTTAGCATTCTGCTCACCAAGAAAAAAACAGACTTAAAAGATCTATTTGTCATGTGCGGCAAGGACCTGACACACCAATTAGATTTTATATTTCTTAGAGGTTTTTAAGGATAAAACATGACAACATATGACAGCTAGGGCTGGACGATATGGACCATAATTCATATTTCGATATTTGTTCTCCAAATAGCAATATACGATATACATCTCAATGATTTTAATTCAAAGAAAGTCTAACCAGATAGACAATTCTGGGTTAAGTTTGCTGATGCAAAATGCCCCACAGGCACATTAATTAACAAACAGTTATACAATATGTGCCACTTTAGTCTTTTTTTCCTCTAAGGGACAGTACGTGTGAGTGAGTTCTGTAGCGTAGCTTGCTTAGGGGAAGGTCTGGGTTAGGATGCACTCAGGAATACATCTAACTGTGCTTTTCATGATAACAGCGACTCCTAAAACAAGTACTTTACAACAAAATAAGCTATAAAATAAAAATATATCGATACAGGTGATTTCTATAATGTCAAAATAGAAAACTTGATATATTTCCCAGCCCTAATGACAGTATAGCTCAGGATAAAGTCAAAGGCTTAAACACAAAAAGATGAAGCAACTTAAAAGAATGCACCTTACACAAGCTGAAAACTAGACTAGCGACACAGGAAAGGAGATCTACCTGAAAACAAACAGCACTGATTGTTTTCTCACAGTGAAAGGACAAATACAAGGATATTCGACACTTCACTGTGTGTGATGCGTCATGGTCAATTTCCTTGGATTAAAGTTTCCCTGAGGGGCTAATATCATACAAAGGCAGGCCTGAGCCCAGGAGGACAGCGGTGCTGCTATCAGGGAGCAACGTCTGAGACTGAGCCTGAAAAGCAGCTGATAAGCTTTCTAAAAACAGTTCGTCTCTCAGGTAACTGCAGGGTCTCGTTTTCAGTTTGCTTTGTGCAGCACCCTCTGGTGATTCAAAGCTGAAAAAAACTTATGGAAGCTCAACAGTGCTCTCTGCTGTTGAAAACAGGACCACCACTATGTGCTATTTACAACATTACCATTACTGGCTAAACAAGAAGGTTTAACAAAAGAAATACTGCTAATGTAATTATAAGATATTCTGTCAATTGTTTTGCAATGTAAATGTACAAACATTTCACCATAAAGCCACTTTTGGAAAGCAGTGGAATAATGTGACCAGGGGTGTAGAACCACATTTTGGGCCCTGGGTACAAACCATCTTGTTGGGCCTCTACTGTAAGTTATGTAAACTTTTTTTTTTCTTGCCCAAAAACTATAATATAAACTTTCTTTTTTTTCCCACAATAACCTAATGACTCCATATCAATTGTTTGTATTTTATAAATCTGTTCTACTATATTTTAGTGGTTTATTGAATATTGTGTTTACAACATACTTTCGCTACAATTTAATGTTGACTGATGAAATTATTATTTTTTGGGGTGAGGAGGGGGTATTACTTAAAAAACAAATACATTTATTTCTATACACAAAGTAAAGGTGTACAAAAAAAAGCTATATTATTAACATGCATGAAAACAACCAAATGACCACTATGGGACCATGTAGCATGCTGCGCACAACATATTATTCATAAAACTGTCCCATCGTCCTCAGTGCCTTCATTTGGGCATGATGAGGGGCCTGCTGCTGCTGTGCCTTAAACTGAAATCCATTAGCTTGGAAAGGTTGCTAATAGATCATTTATTTTAACTGTGTGGCTAGTAAAACTATATTAATCATAATTCTATATTTATCTGGTTAATAAAAGGTAAATACTGTAGAATGATTAGAATAATCTTGCCACCTACTTAAGGCCTGGTGGCTGCAAAATTTAGTCTTCAAAATCTTTTTTTTTTTTAAATAATTTTATTTCCAATTAAGATTTGATTTGATGTGCAAAAGGAATGTTTCAGCCTTTAAATGCGCGAGAGTGCACATAGTTAATTTCAATCGACATAATATATTGCATAAAAAAGACGTGTTTTAAAGCTCACCTCTGAAGAATTTAGTAAGCAGTTGATTTCCCTCATTTCACCTTCTCTCCTTTTCTTTTCTCCAAAGAGTAATTACATCGACATCTTTGACTTTTCCTGATTATTTAGAGCAACCAAAAGCAGCAGGAATCGTCATTTTGACCGAAAAAGCTGCTAAATGATCTAAAAAGCAGGCTAAATGCGTCAATCCAATTGAAATGTCTTTAATCAGGTTATTTTAGGATGCAGAACACAGGTTTTCAAGCAGTAAAGTAGTCCCATATATGGTACAAAATGATGGATTGGTTATAAACATAGATCTTCTAGTGACATTTCAAAGAATTTAGGCCACACAGTTACCTGCTAACGTCCTTAGTTCAGGGGATGACTCACTTGTTTTCAGTCAGCATTGGCAATGAGTAATCTCTCAAGGATGGTGGGTTGATGAATCAACTCCAGTATACAGCCTGTCTGGCCTGCTGGGGCGCTGCTAATAAGTGCGTCACTGCCCAGCATGTTTCATACAGTCCACTGGTATTACAACCAGAATTTTACTTCCTCTAGAAATCAAGTGCAGAAACTGTATCTGAAAAAGTCTAATTATTACTTTGGAAGGGCAGAAATTGCCCTGTAATATGAGAGCTTAGTTATAATTGACAATGAATCTCAACCCAGACCCAGTTCCTGTTTGCATGGTGAACAGGGTTGGAGTTATTGAGCGTGTGGTAGCAGCCTTACCCTGGTCTATATTGTGCTGTGGTAGCTGGCTCATCTGACTGTGGACCACACCGGCGTAATTCCGGAGGAAAGCCTCTTCATTTGGTGTGAGCTGAAAACAAGCAGACATGGTGAATAACTTTGCCAAATAAAAAGACCCTGTAGGATTTTGGATTCAAAATGTCTTCTTTGAGGTAGTGAGGAAAAAACTATCTTTGAAAAAAGTATTTTTGAATCATTTTGTTCAAAGGAGTGTCGACGTTCTTCTGCATCTCACCAGAGCAGCTATTTTTAAGGATCCAATGACTCAGTCATCAAGGGATCATAGTTTCACCTTGTCAAACATTGTACTAGTAAACATAGCAAGAATAAAAAGTGCTGTTTTCACTCAAAACGCTAAGGCTGATTGTTGTGTGTTTGTTTTGTTTCTGGTAGATATACAAAGCCTCGTAATTTTTTCCTAATCCAAAACTCAAAATAAGCATCAAATGAACATATTCATAATCTCTACCAGTTGTATAGAATATTATGAGCTAGCTGCAAAATGAGACTTACAGAAGCTGCAGCCTCATTGTGTTTAATCATGCACATCAATGACACACCCATTGTTTGGCAACTAATGAAGAGGTTGGTGCAACAATATTATGTTGTAACAATATTATGTTTCCTCCAGAGGAAAAAGGCTCATTTTAAACAGCAACCAGGCATTGTGTACTGTGTTCTATAAACTATATGTAGTTTTCTGTTCAATATACATCTAGAGATGAATTGGTACATGGGAACAGTGTAGACACCAAGGAGAATAGCTGCTGCTTTGTAAAAGCTAATACAGATCTGAACCAAACAGGTGAACACAGAAAATCTATGTTCCTGAGTTTGATGTTCTTGTAAAGCCGAGATCTCAGTGTGTACTGGGAAAAATGGGAGCTTTCTAAAATAGCTTCTTTTCAACTCATTTGTTAGAAGGTCAACAGGAACAACACTAGCCTATTAAACAGAGGTACTGTGCTTACTCAAATGGAACTTTCAAACAACATTTATTGCAGTATCAAATTTATGTGTATGTTACTGCATTACAAAAATTCACAAATAGCTGCCTTGCATTGAAACCACAGCATCTTTAAAGAATAACTAAACCCTGAGGTTTTGGCGTGCCACTAAAAAATGGCTTGATAATGGGCGGGGCTCCTGGAGCAGTTAAGACACACCCAGTTTATACTATAGAATCTACAAAGAACAATCTATGCTATGCTAACCACCTACTCAATACTCACTATAACTTTCTATTCACAATTCTCTCAATCCAACCTACTCACCACAGACTGCAGGTCTACAGGTGATAGTTTGTATAGGTGTGACTAAGACGCCTCCAAAACGTTATAAACCACCATTTTCAGCCAATGGCAAAATTATATTGTAATAGCCAGATTTTAATCCAAATGAGAGCAATCACCCTTATATTTTATGACAAAAAAGCCTTATTTAAATACTTTGACTATTATCAATCAACAAAACTACTTCATACCCAAATACATTTGTTTTCAACAGACAAAAGTGTTTCTGGGGTTTAGTTACTCTTTAATATAATTCCTTCTGCAGCATGTAATCATCTTCAAAGTTGCTGTGTGCTCATGTTAATAAAAACAGAAATGTAACACAGTCATTAACACATTGTTCATGTCATCTAAACCTGCTATTGCCCTTTGGGTGATTCTATGTCATTTCAACAAATGGCCACAAAATTCTGCTGACCAATTTGTTCCGTGATTATTCAATAGACACACTGTACATTTTTAGTTTGATCGGATGAATACTTTATGAGAGATGGCCAATTTAGAAAGGGGAGTATGTGTCAATTTATGTGGGTCTTTTTTTTTCTTCCATTTTCAGCAAATAATCGGATATACATGATATCTAGTGAACATGCCAGCTTCTTCAAATCAAATCAAAACAGCCAATAAAACTAACTGATGTTGTCTTCGTACTAAGGCTGGGCGGTACTGGTTAATACCGAATACCGGTATATATTTTTGTTATGATATGAATTTATAATATACCGCCGTACCGGTGTATTTCATTACACAACTTTCAGAACGCTATGCTGCACCGCATTTCAGACTGGACCCTTTTCAATGCTGCACTTCTAATTAGGTAAGATAAACAGTAGCGCTCTGGTGGTAGTTGCAATGTAAATCGTGTGTAAATGAATAAGAAAGACGTAACTGAAAGCTCTGAAGCTGCATGTGAGCATGCCTCTGCAACAGGAGAACAACACTCACGGACACAAAGGCACGGTTAGCTTAGCATGTCGGCAGTAATACACAAAAAAAGAGAGCAGAGAATTGCAATTTGTAATTCATATAACGCGGAAATAAGTCCTGGTCGAGCTGCAAACAAAACGCTACATTATTCACAACAAGAAACCACCACACCACTGAGTATGCAGCATTTAAAGCTAGAAATCAAGCTAATGCTAATGCTAAAGCTAAGCTAGCGCGGCAAAGAGCCATTGAGCTGCTGTATTACTACTAGTGGAGAATTATTCTACAATATTCACTCATCATGACAGTAAAATAGAGCATCCTCAGTCAATCTACTGCAGTAATTCCTCTATCAACCAGTAGAAAATATACCGTTATATACTGTCATACACAGTGAAACCGTAAGAATTTTGAAAAAAACCTTGATATACATTTTTGGTCATACCGCCCAGCCCTACTTCTTAATATAAAGTGTCCTCTTGTGTTGTGGAGTGCTGAGTACTTACATTTGATCCCATTTTCTTTAGCATGAGCAGGACCCGCACTTTCTGTTGGATGTACATGTCTTCAGGAGACTTCCCTGGGGCTTCCTCGCGGTTCATCCCCCCTGCTCCTGTGGCTCTGGACACAAAGATACATCCATGTTAGTTGACAGCAACACTAACAATCAGTGTCACTGCAGGTAGACACACCATCAGCCCAGGGATGGGCGAAAGGAACCAAAAATCGTCCTTGTGGGTTACCGTAGCGCAATGTGAGGCAGCCCTCTCTTTGTTTACATTTGTTTACCCTTTGAGTAGGCTATATGTGAGCCACAGGCATGTTTAATGTTTTATTCGCACTATGCTGAGACGCTAAGGGAAGAGTTAATTATTTTTTTAATTGTAATGTTATATGTTATAAAATACATAGCTATCTGATTTCTTAATCAGAAAATATAAGCTACTGTGAAGTTGCTGTTGCACTTTTGCTTAAACCTGGGTTAAAGCTTGAAATTGTTGAATGACAGAGCCTCATTTACTTTTTATTTTGGGATTGTTCTATGCATTTTACCTCTTGAGGACAATCACAGCAATAAAGTTGCACTTTTGACAATATATCTGATGTCTGCAGTAATTTTTAAGTGCATTGAAAGAAAGAAAAAAAAATCAAAAATCAATTTCTGAAGGGGTACAGGACTGTAATTGAATTTTAGGGGGAAAATAATAATTCTCATTTTAAGAGTAACTGGCAAATATGCCGGTCACCGAAATCATAATTGAGTTGTACGTGAGCATAAATAATTGAAGACGTAATTGAAAAATGTAATTGACCCTGATTTATGCTGATTATTTCTGGTATTTCTGGGGCGACCGTGGCTCAGGTGGTAGTGGGTCGTCTTCTGATCGAGAGGTTGGGGGTTCGATCCCAGTACCTGACTATGTGTCGAAGTGTCCTTGGGCAAGACACTGAACCCTAAGCTGCTCCCAGTGGTCGACTAGCGCCTTGCATGGCAGTCCTGTCCCACTGGTGTGTGAATGTGAGAGTGATTGGGTGAATGCGCTGATATGTAAAGCGCTTTGAGACTGCTTCAGTGTGGTGATAAAGCGCTATATAAAATCAAGTCCAAGTCCATTACTGTGAAACATTTGGGAAACACTGATCTATGGCACATACATAAATGCTTACAGCCTTTAGAAATGCTAAATAAACGTTAGCAGTCAGCAATAAAAAATGTAGAAGAGTTAAGAGTATCTCTACTTTAACACAATAAAAAAAACTGAGCAAAGTCAGAAATCTAGTCTCTATATAGTCACTGTACAGGTTTGCTACTTCACAGGCTCATTAATTTTGCATGACAGCTTTCTTACAGATCTTACCCCTCCCTGCTTCTATCTCTTATTCTCCGTCTAACTAATGACCTATTTTCACTGTCAGTCTGCAGAGGCACAAAATATAGGCAGAGGGGGAGTAAGGGAGGGATAAAAGAAGCTGACTATGCTAATGCAGGCGACAGGAAAGGATTGGCTCCTCTGTGATAATGCACAGACATCAAGGTCGCCTGTTGTCACATTAAACCTTTTTTTTTTTTTTAATAATCCAAGAACACATTGTACCTTATATGAATTGTAGCTAGAAATAACAGCTTACATTTGCAAAATAAAAAAAAAATGTACAAGCAGGAAATTAATTCGCGGAGAAGAGCTTGGCAAATGTTTCCAAAGCTGAAATCTGCTGAAAACAAAATGAGATATAATGCAGGGAATATTAGTATGCAACTCTGTCGGTCTGTTTTCCCTAAGGAATATTTGACTAAAAAAAATAAAAGTCTTAGTTCTGGCAATTTTTTTGGCCCCTTATCTATACAAAGGCCAAAGGGCCATAAGCACATGACGACAGGCCGTTTGATGTTCGGTCATGTTTAATAGAGGAGCTGGCTTGCAATGATGTCCCCTTTTTTCTAAACTCAGTGAATAGAGAATAATTTGGGGGTATCGTTGGCAGAAGACTGGTATTTGATTGTCACTATGAGGGTGTTTAGATAAATGTATATGTAGAACGTGGGGATTCATCCTGTTGGCTTATTCTCCTCTGCAAGAACTTCCTTCAGACATCAGGACACGACAGGACAAAGCAAATTCACTTCCCTTATATGACGGACAGTTTAATTGGGGGAGTCGCAAAGATCTCCATGTAGGATAGCAAGGCTGCACGATTAATCGATATAAAATCGATATTGGATTATTTATTGAAGGCGATTTTAAAAAAAGGCAAAATCGGAAAATCGATTTTTCCATTTAATCACAGCATGAGTCTCTCTCCCCAGGCCGTCTTTGGGCTGTGCTCCTCCAGGCCACCATAGTAATTAGCGCTACCCAAGCAATTTGGAAAAACACTTACATAATTATTTCAAATTAAAGAAAATAGTTGAAATAATTCAAACCAATGTCTTTTTTTAAAGGGAAAGAAAGAAAATTTGTATTTTGTTTTGAGCTAAAAATCGTGCAGTGTTACAGGACGGTCTTGAAATGATTCAGAAAGCTTGCTGGTGTCAGCTCAGCTGCTCAATAAGCCTTTAGGGAATTGTGACGTTATAGTGCATTTGGTTGGGGGTAGTGATGGTGATAGATCTGGAACAGTGACACGTTTGATCACGTCTATTCTCACTCCAGACAAATGGGCAAGGTAAGTATCAAAGCAGAAAGACCAGCCAGTGGGGCGAACAGACTGGGAAAGACTGAGGTGTCACTGCTAATGACGGCATCAGGAGCCGTAAATGAGGACAGCTCCAACAGCCAAAACACGTAGTCTTTGAAGACTCGGAACATCAAAACCTCATTACTATTCAGGCATAGTTTGGGACTCACACTCGGGTTTTGGATGGACAATATAATCCACTTTGTTCCTCTACATTAAAAAGACTTTCAGAAGCTATGACGTCTGCTTTTGACGTTAGGGAACTATCCTCATTCAGCTCCAATTCTGCTCATGTTCTTGACTATTTTCAGGCCAGCAGTTTTTTTTCTTATGAAATCGCACTTGAAGAAGCTTTGTAGAAAGTACAAAGAAAGTACGAATACCAATAAAGGCAATGAGCAATGTCCCATTAACAACATGCCTGTAATTAGTACAAAATGTATTACCGGTATCTTGTTTTTTTCTGTTTTGTGCGATAGAGAAAGAGCCATAAACAAGGCTAATTTATTGATTTCAATTTTAACATTAGTGCTGGAATAACAACAGTTTTAACACTAATGGTAATACAGCAGAGATTAACATGATGCATACTATTATGTAATAAACTGCAAGCAATCCACCTGAAGAAACTAGCTTTTCGGCAATGTTTACATTACAGTTTGGTTTCTAGGGCCTCAGAGCAGAATTACACCATTAAAAACATATTGGGTTAAAGTGAGGTCCAACACATAACAATAAATACTTTACTCCTTGTTTTAGTGATGTTTTAAGAAATTGTCATAATATTTGCCATAGACCATAGATCATGTAAGATTAATACTGCATGCAAGGTACTAAGAGAAAGTTGGATGTGATGCAAAAGACATTTAATCCACACAAGCTCACAATCAGGTCAGCCCAACATTTCAGAATCTGGTTGTGTTTTTTAATGTGTGCTATTTTCTGGAAACCAAAGTTAGTGATATGCAATCGTAATCTATTCAGTTTTACAATATGTACTTTTTAAATATATATAATAAGCATCAATCTTAATTCTTTCCAAATTTCACCACCATTTGAAAAGAGTTTAAGATATCTGCCACACCAATCAGTATAAAGGTGTTTAACATGTGCATCATCATTGCTACCCTACCACTGTGTCAACCAGCCTTAGAAAATGATGCTGGATGGATATCAGCCCAAATTATATTAAAAAAAAATCCTGGCCTGTAACAATAGTGTAATGGACGGGAAGAAGCCTCGTCAAATTTGAAATAATATTTCCACATAAAAATAAAAACACTTTAAAAAGCAGTGTATTTTTACAGAATACTTTAAAAAGAGAGGATAGATATTATTATTACATACAACTACAATAAAAATTAAATATCTAAATTAACATTATTATGTTCTGTTCTCGAGTCATCCTAGCATGACCCTATTATAGATTACGTTTCCCAGTACTGAATCCTTTAAATGACAACAATAAGGGACCTTTCAGCCTCCTTTGTCTGCGCCCTATTTTGGGTTTTTAATATTGGCAGGCTCGATACTAATCCCTTGAGGGATTTTCTAACAGTCTTAGACACACGCAGCTAATATTCAAGACAAAATCAAAGGCTCTTCTTTAATGCTGATAGAGGCTTAATCCCCCATCCTCTATCAGTGTTGGGCTGAGTGGAGATCCTCAGATAACCCTATACATACACCAGCTAAACCACACCATTACTAATGATGATGGAACAAAATTAATTAAAAAAAAGAAATGCAAGCTTTCTGTTTTTCCATTTGTGTAAGGAAAAATTAAAAAAAACATCAAAAGCTTTTATGATGAACAGTCACTGTTGGGAAACATTAAAAAAATCCAAATTGGCCACATTAACAGTGTACATTAAATGTCCCTCCTTTTCGGACACGTTGGGTCTTATTATTGTTGATTTGTTGATTGTTTTTCAGTTTACTTTATTGTACTAATTGCACATGTTTGACATTTGAAAATCAGAATCAGGGAATAGCGACACACAAGTTAGTTATAATGTTCTGCAAATTATTGTCATACAAACACTACAACATGCTATTCAAATAGATACATTATTATGCATAAATTAATACATATTCAACCTTCCAGAGATTTGGAAGCTTTTAAACCAGCTGTTTATAAGCACTACCTAACGATGTATGGAAAATGTGAAAACACAATCTAATATTTGTTTTATTAATTTATTGTCTTTCAGATTGAATAGGAATAACTATTGGTTGAAAGTAAAAGCTGGAAAAACAATGACATTTTCCCTGCTCTAAAAGCAAGTTTGTTATTTTTGCTTTTTGTGCATCCTTGGGTGTCATTAGATAAATATAACAAGAGATAAATATACAAAATCAGCTTTTGTACACAATACTCTGCATGATAAAAGTTAATTTTTTGTGTATATAAAAAATACAAGTATTGTGCACAAATCCTTATGAAACCAATGTGCAGTTGGGCTGATGAGGTACACAGGTAGGGCCTTTGATTTTCCGTTTAAAATCTCCCAAATTCCGTTTCAGGGTTTACCCATTTCCACATTCACATCCTTTGCAATTCACTTTTGTGTTCCGTCATTTTTCCCCGTTTAGATGACTTTACTATCTCTAATAAAACTCCTGAAATAAGGTTAATAGAGTCAACTACTGTAAATATATATTTTCATTTTATATGTTTCAGATGATTTACGAAAATGGGATGGCTACACTAAAAAAGTTGCTCGAGTGACCTTAGCCACACTGCTCATGGAAATGAGTGATATGGTTTCAAAACATTACTTGTGAAACCTTTAACTACTGCCAACCAGCAAAAGACCCTCACATTTTGCACAAAATCACATGCAGTCGTGTGCTTAGAGGTGCTGTGAAATGTCACCAGTAAAATGACCACCAGTTCAACTAATACACCATTTTCATAACTCATTCCAAAGAATCTGAACCACTTGTTCATCACAGCACATTAAAAAACACTTCAGACTTCTGCATTCATTTTCAGTCACAAGATAACAATGTCTCTATTAAAATTATAAGATAAGATTTTGAAAAGCATTATGGGCAGAATTGCACATATTTTTCCATTTGTTACCTTTTTTAGACGAGTTTCACGCACCAGTTTTGGTAAAAAAAAAATAGCCTGATATTGGCCCGAAACAAGCATGTTGGGCATTCCGGTGACATGTTTGGGCCCCATTTTAAATAAAAAGCAAAGACTATATATATATATATATATATTTTTTTTTTTTTTTAAACAGGTCAGATTGCCTTCTTCATTTCAGAACACATTTTTTCTGTCCGTTTTCTGCTAACAGAAACAAATCCAAAGCATTCTGATCCAGATACAGTGGCAGCAGTGAAGCTGAAGGCTTATCCTGCAGAAATTTGCTGATGTGCTGTTTTAGAAAGGCGTGCAGCTTTTGGTATGTCACGCCTGTGAACACGCAGGATAGAATTCCATACCATACGTAAGTCCAGCAGCTTAAAAGGACATTTCTGACCCTCATGTTCTGATGGCTGACAGATAGCGACTGGTTTTCCAGAGAGAAGCACTGGGTTGGAACCTCTGTTAATGTTATTGCCGTACACCATTTGATAACATTAAATACAATGGAAAATAAAAACATTGAAAAACATGTGGATCGGGTGACCCACTTGATTTGTCGACAAAAATCGAAGACAAAGTTAATTGCAGATGAATGTGACTGTCAATAATTGTTGTAGATCATTGCTAGTTTTTTCACCGCCGGTGTGGTGAAGTTGCCATGTTGTGGAGGAGGTTTCCTGAGGATTAAGCTATTTCTCATCTTTACCATCTCTGCCTTTTGCAGTGCACGTGTGACTGACCAGAAAGCATTGACAAACGGCAGCAACATGGCTACACAGTCATGGACGAGAACGTCCAATTTGGGGGAATATTTCCCACTAAATGCTGCACAGAAAAAGAGATCCGACAATATGTGTGAAGCAGACATCACATCACCTAACATAGGAGCAAGTCACTCATTCCTGAGTATTTAAAGAGAAACCTTGTTGTACTGCTGGACTTTGGGAGACTCGTCCTAGCTTAGTTTTTGCAAAAGAAAATTGGTAAACTGATAAGTTGACTAATCATTTTATTATTAATAATAATTAGGGATGTAAGGATTCACTCAACTCCCGATACAATTCGATTCACGATACTGGGTTCGCGATTCTCTCACGATTTTACAAAATGGGAAAGTAGACAAATTTTCCCTTATTTTTTTGGGGGAAAAAACGAGAAAATACTGTACTATTTTCCTTTTATTTTTCATTGTCAAAAGAATCCCTTGATAAACTATTCAAAACAATGCAATTTAACTAAAAATAAATCTTGAACGAAATAAATAAAGGAATAATACAAATGAAGAAGAAGCCTATAAATTTAAATTCTGGTTCTATAGTAAACAATGCAAAACTATATAATAGTTCCTTTTCTTTTTAAAAGTGAAACTGAAAATGCATTTTGTGCCTTAACAATTGGACTTAAAAAAAAAAAAAAAACAGTCTGCACTATATTTACGTCAGATATATGTTTGAACCAGCACTGGTAACCCAGTGGTCGGTTGGCATGCAGATATCCTTGCTGTGAAGAAGAGATGCTATGCTAGTAGAAAGAGCTAATAGAAAAACGTGACTTTTACAGATATTCACGTAATATTACAGATATTCTTTCAGTGCTAAAGGGGTAAGGAATCATTTATGAACATGTTTAAGAGTAGAAAGCGGCCAGAAAGAAAGTACTGTATTAGCAAATTCCGCCCGCCGCCTACACTTTTAGACGAGGATATATAGCGCCCTCTGCTGTTTAAAAAAGTACTGCGATTCAATTTTCAGAGCATCGATGTGAACCGTGATACCTATGAATCAATTTTTAACTGGCTTACGATTAATTGTTACATCGCTAATAATAATCAATTGGATTTTATCTAGCGCTTTTTCATAGACACTCATAGCGCTTTACATTGCTGTGTATTATTCTTTCATTCTACACACAGTGGTGGTAAGCTACTATTGTAGCCACAGCTGCCCTGGGGCAGACTGACAGTGGCGAAGCTGCCTGGGGCCGACCGCCACCAACACTCACTCACTCACACCACATTCATACAAGGCAATGTGAGTGAAGTGCCATCCCCAAGGACACAATGATTATGACTTGGCTTGAGCAGGATTTGAAACCCCAACCCTTGGGTTATAGGACTACCCAATCTACCACTGAGCCACTGTCAGTGGTACGAACATTTTCCCTAATAAAAGGAAAACTATTAAAACAACTACCGGTACCCACAGCCAAAATCCCTTCCAATGGGGGCAGGAGTAGAGATCAATTCTCAGACTTTGGAGGCCCTGACTCAGACTTACTGGCCGTACATGTGAAGAGACTGCAATCAGCAACTGCTTTGCACAGCAATCTCAACAATAGCAACAGTATTTGTGGACAATGCTGATAAGTAGGTCATGTCTTGTTGTCACTATGTGAGGCATGAACTCCAACAATCCCCCTGTATTGAACTTGCTTAATACAGTTCTGTTCTTCTGACTATGCAAGCTAAAGCTAACTGTATGAGCATCTGTCTCATCTAATTTCATAAACCTACACCTAACTGAACAAAGAAAGTTTAGGTTTTGGATTTCAGTTTGTAAATGGATGACAACTTTCTTGAGGAACTGGTGATAATTCCGATTATTGCATTGTTGTCCATTGCTGGCTTGAAAAAAAAGTCGTGTAAATTCTTGCATGCAATTTTCCCAAGATTCTTCAAGAAGCTCCGGTGGTTTATGATCAGAGCATCTATGCAAACTCCTCAGGGATGCTCAAAGGCACTGAAACAGATGCTGTCCTAATCTGGTCCCTAAGGGGATCAGTCCGAAGATTTTCAAAAGGGCCGTCACTCAAAACATTGTGATTCACAAGCACCTGGATGATATCTGTCCTCGGTTACGCAGAAAAAAGATGCAAAAAAACAATGGAGTATATATAGGCTACTTAAAAAAACGATGCAATAAACAAAGTATGATAGCATTTACAGAGGAAAGTGTTGAAAAATACTCACCATAATGGGTGTTAATGTTAACCAAAATGAAATAGCATTTATCCCATTTGTGTGTAAGCTGAATGGAAGTGAAGCTATAACCCTCCTTTTCAGGTCATTTATAGTTAGAGTTCTTTTCATTAGCAAGGTTCAATAACTTTTATGTAAAATCAGGACACGTAAAAGCTCAAAAATAGTAAGAAGCTTATGGATAAACTGTTACAGCTTAAAGGTTTTAGGCATTCAAAAGTATTTTCTATGGCCACAAGCTCGGAAAAGTATTTGGAACACTTTGTTTTTTTTTTTTTCTTTTTCTTTTTACTAGACATATTGCTGGTATTCTGCTTGTGGTTTGTTTATATAGAAAATAAAATACTTGATTTCATTTGTTTCATATTTGCATATTTGAATGAATTGTAATAATTTTCAATAACTTTTATGTAAAATCTGGAGACACAAATGTTTGAATAAAGCAAGAAGCTTAAGGATGAACTGAAGGCTTGCTTTGGATTTGATGTGGACAGTAAAACAGAAAGCAATGACTTGGAAAATGGTAAGTCATGGAAACACTAGCAAAAAAGTGAGAGTGAAAAGCAATGTTTCACTTAAATTGACCTTACTAAATGAAGTCATGTGACAGCTTCTGTTATTTTAACCAAGTGTGATTGCCAAGAGTGGACGCAAGCAAGTCTAGTATTACAGTGTCAAGCCACAACAGGCTTCAACACGCCCTGAATAATGCTGACACGATAACTGCAAACTGTGCCAAACACAGGCCAAGCCATCATTAAATGAACCAGATGGTGGTGGTGGTGGCATCTTATTTGGAGCGTCATAGAAGAGCACTCCTATAAGAGACAGCATGTGTGAGTTTTGAAGTGTAGCTTGTTTGGTCTGGGTTAGAACGCACTTAGAAATCCAATACTGAGCACTTTCATAGATGTATGTGGTTACTAATTTTAAAAGAATTTACAAAAAGTTAATAGAATCAGAATCTGTTGTAGAAGCAAAAATTAAACTTCTTTGAAAAATGTACCGGTAATTTGACAGTTTGATAAACATACCACTTGTTTTTGATAGTTGTACTTTAATTACAATTAGCTACTATTTACTTGTTTTCTTAAGCATAGCCTTGGAATCAAACCCCCAACCTCTCAATCAGAAGAAAACTACCCCCCCAACACTAACATTCTATGGACAGATCTTTAATATCAGCTCTCCTCAACGTCCCGTTGTCTGCTTGGTGCCAGTTTCCAGGACTCTGAAAAAGTTGTCATCCAATCTGACATGTGGTGATAGAGGGCGAGCACTGGGTCAAAGGCAGCCTGGCACAATACATTCATGAGTGCCCCAGGCCAAAAATAGAAATGCAAAAGTGAATCATCCCGAGTCAAATCTAAGCTGCAAAGCCTAAATTCAAAATAAAATGCCAAACTGTAACAGTAGATTTGAAAGGATGGAGCAGTATTTATAGATGAATACACTTTCTCAATAGGTGCTCTGAGTGGGTTAATGTACTTCCCTCACTGAGAGGGAGATTTTTAATCATAATATTGTTGATTTTAAGTTTTTACTGCTGATTTTAAATGTGTTTACTGGTGATTGTAATGTTCTTATTCATTTTTAAACTATTAAATGTTTTCTGTTGCAGCTTTTATTCATGTAAAGCACATTGAATTGCCTTGTGCAAGTTAAACCAAAACTGTAAATGTGTCTCAGTATATGGCATAGCTAAATATCAACATAAAAAAAACCCTCATTATTTGTAGTTTTAAAATATAAATACTGACGGAAAAATACAAAAACGTCATGGAAAATTTAAAAGCACAATACTCAGAGGAAAAACAGGGGTTTGCACAGCGTTTTCTTTAAAAAAAAGAAAAAAAAAAAAGAGTAGGGTTTATGTTGTGTTGCTAGACGCGGACTGTACAAACTGTAGCGGTGCTTCGGCTAGCAGGCGGTGAGCCTCAGCAGCATTTTCGCTACATATTTACACCAATATCAAACCAGGGTTTAGACCCAGACCTGGTCCTCAAACACGGACACGTATCTTGCGATTCATTTTAGGCACATGCTTCATTTTATCGCCACCAGGACCGCGTCACCCTTGTCAAAGCGGTCGGTGCTAACAGCGGAGCTAGCGGGTTAGCACGCCCCAGACAAAAGCCTGAATGAAGTTCCTGTGGGTGCTCACATTATCCAGGTACCTCATGCTGGGACTCGAACACTAACCTACTTTCTCCAACCACTGACTGAGGGAGACCATGTCAAAGTATCTAAAAAAATAAGGGATAAAAGACCTCACCCCTCCTGGTCCAGCTTTAGTTTGTTCTGAGCTGTATTTCAATGGGCTGTTGTCCTGTTCCGGGGTCACATCCCTCCAGTCTGCACAGCTACGGCTGACTGAGCGAAGCACCGAGCCTCCTGCCGGTCAGACACCACCGCCACCCACCACCAGGGGCGCTGTTTCACCTTAAACGCTACCACAGGCAGCATCTGCCACCGTGTTTTATTGACTATTTACAGTATATTACTATTTTGATTTTATGCATAATTTGTCAGTGATGTGTATTGTATTTATTACTAAATACACTGTTTTTTTTTAAAATAAGCATTAGTTATGCCAGCGGTTCCCAAACTGGGGTACGTGTACCCCGGCCTAGGGGTACTTGAACACCTCTCAGGAGGTTTATTTTTTAACATTATAGTGGCTATGCGATCGTAGCCGTATGGACAACCTCCATTGCTTTTTGTATGTGGCCTATGATGTTTCCGGAAGACCATTCCATGCAATGAATTCAAATCCACCTCAGAAGGTTAGGGTTATGGTTTGGGTTAGTTAGTCCATAACATAGTTTAAGGTTAGGGTTAGGGTTAGTTAGTCCATAACGTAGTTTGGGGTTAGGGTTAGTTAGTCCATAATGTAGTTTAAGGTGAGGGTTAGTTAGTCCATAACGTAGTTTAGGGTTGGGGTTAGTTAGTCCATAACGTAGTTTAGGGTTAGGGTTAGTTAGTCCATAACGTAGTTTGGGGTTAGGGTTAGTGAGTCCATAATGTAGTTTAGGGTTAGTTAGTCCATAATGTAGTTTAAGGTGAGGGTTAGTTAGTCCATAACGTAGTTTGGGGTTAGGGTTAGTTAGTCCATAACGTAGTTT